>NW_026083086.1:0-110187 GCF_020184175.1 Aphis gossypii
TTCTGTACGAAATTTTTGTTTTTTATGTGTTTGTTTGTGAGATTTTGAACCTTCATTGAGAGAGCGTTTGGTTTTCTCAGGTGTTCTATCCCTTAAATCACTATCTTCAAAATCACTCATACTTACTCACTTTACGATAAACGGTTTTAAAATACAAAAATGTGTGTCACGGAACACGCTACTAACTACACATATGACAATTCAATCATGAATAAAGAATGTATTGACTTCGGGTTATGGGTCTGTTACATAAATAGTAAATAATAACAAATATCGAATATCAACACTGAATCGTTGAATCGGGAAGTACAGTAATTCATTTTATATATAAATATAAATATTATATAATCACAATGGCATCTATTTCGGGAACTCATTTTAGTTGTACGCCTAATACATAGACATATAAAAACAATGTTGATAATATATGTCTATGGTCTAATATTTCCAAGAACCAAGTTGATAGTGACTATAACAAAAGTGTCATAAACATTTCCTACAGAAACTCATAAATTTCATAAATAACGAGAATAATCGATAGTAGAATTAATGTAGACAAGTAAATTTCAAATTCAAAATGATCGTATGGAGTACGATCGCCATCCTTCACATTGGTGGGGGGTCGCACAGGGAGCAATATTATCGTACTCCCCCACCAGGATCGTACCATCTGGCAACACTGTGGCATATATAAATTAAAACACAAAAAATTAAAATACCTGATGTTGCTCCAACCATCCGCTTGAACACCATAAACATAAGCGTCATTTTTTTTTTTTTTACGTGTAATGTTATTTGTTGATGTTTTTCATCCAACAACTTGTTGGAAATTGTAAAACGCGATGGTGGCACATAACTGGGTCGCATTGCTTTAAAAAAATTTAACCAATGTTCATTTTCTACTATGGAAACAGGAGTTGCTGTTGCATAAATAACAGTTCCCAAAAGTTTAAATAATCCTGTGAAATAATTTGATACAGTTGGTATGATAATAAAATTAATAATATTACTAGTAGGATTTAATATATTATAAATTAATAGTATAAATTAAATATGCCCATTATAATAAACTTAATAAGATTAATGAAGTTAGTTTTAGAATTATTTATATATAGAATTATATTTATACTTAAATTTAACATTTTTGACATTGAAAAGCAGTACAATTTTTTACCTAATTTATTAATGAATTTAAAAATGCCAATATAAGTATAGGCAATATTGGTTTGTGTTCAAAAATATTTGAAACATGACATCATTTTGTAGTTATAAATTAAGTTATTTCAAATATTTAAAAAATGTAAATAGTATTTCTTCAAAAAACTAATAAAGTAAAATTAAGTAATAGGAAGTTGTTAATATAAGTTTCCAATTAAGCATAAAATATTTAGTGAAGTATGTTAATTAATATTTTCAAATTTAAAGTGCTAATTAAATAAATAAATAATAATAATAACATTGAATATTTACTGAATAAAAAACAATTTTAAATTAAGAATAATGTAAGTACATTACTTGTTCATTTCTTTTCATGGTATCCATGTATGATATTAAGTTCCTTTCTTTAATATGGCCAGTATTGATATTGTTTAAGCTTGTGTTGGTGGTATTTAATGAATCACTTTCAATGAAATTGTTTCCTAAAAATTAAAATATACTTATTGACTAACACTAACCTACTTAACCAATGGTCAATGCTATAAGATATTTCAAAAACAACAAAAAATCTATAATAATACAAAATACTCTTAAAAACCTGCTTTCTAGCCACCAAGTATTTAATCAATATCATGAATACATAACACTATATTTAATATTATAAAATGATCAGAAAATGCATAAATTACATGAATTCCAAAAAAGTACATAGTTATTTAAAGTTTTTAACTTATCTTGTTGTTCGTTGTTATTTTTTTTTTTATTTGATATAATTGAGGATGGTTTTTTTTTGCATTTTGAAAAATGTAAAGCCATTCTAGTAACGTTTTCTTTAAAAAGGTTTTCGCAAAATAAGCATTGAAAACGTTTGGCTTTAATTGGTACAAAATATCGTTTTTTTATTTCTTGAGGCTTCATCTTGATAGCTATATTTAAATATTTTTAAGGTTTTTTTGCCATTTTTGGCATCTGGAAATGGTAAAAATATGTTTGTTGATACACTAGAATTTAGAAACTACAACTCAAAAATATGTCTTAAAATAGAAATATTAAAAAGTCATAACAACGGACTAAGATATACAGGAAGGACTGGTATCTAAAACATTATCAGTGATCCCCAAATGTTTCCAAAGGTACAAGTGTAGTACCTAGCGCCATCTATTTTAGAAATTACACGTTAATCATAATATTCATTGTACAATGTACACCGGCAAATTTTTTGCAAAATTATTAAATTTGATGTTTTCTTTAAAATGAATATAAATTATTTTAATAACTAAGGGTATATTTATTTGATGCTTACTACTTAGTACAAATTACTGAAGCAATTTAAAGTTTGAAAAATGTTGATATTTCATAACATAAATGATCTTATGTAGGTAGAGATCATAGACATATTAATAATAATATGCATATGGTAGAGATGAAACTATTAGAATTAATAAGGTATTTGTGTGATATTCAATGCAATGTACTTAAGATTTAAGGATTTTTATAACTTAAATTAATAATATCTATTATCTAACTACTACCTTGACTAAATACTGTAAGACCATACTTTTACCGATTGGTATTATTACCGGATATAACATTTTCAAAAATATTACTTTATTAAAAAACTTTTTTTTTTAAAAATATATACATATTACATAGATATTAGATAAATAAATAATTAAATTTATATTAATTATAAAAAACCAACAATGTATATTTTATGAAAAAAAAGAATATTAGCGAATTGTAATACAATTAAATATAACAAATTAGCATTATAATAAATTATAGATAAACATTACCTAACTTAGTTTATTTTATTAAAATAATAGAAATGAAATAAAATTGTAGATTGCATATTTGTTTACCTATTAATAGGTATTACAAAATTTAAATATTATAAACATTAAGTGTTAATCAATTTAGCAAACTTTTTTTTTTTTGCATTTATTTTAGGTTTATTTTTATTACTAATTAAGGAATACTGTCTCATCCTCATAATTATGAAATTTGAAACTATGTGTGACAGGACTTTTTTCTTGTGTATTTTACAAGGGAAATCAATAGACTTATTACTATTGAAAAAATCATCAATAGTTAATAAAAAAAACATTATTATTTTCGCAATGTTTTGCAAATGAATTTTCGACTGCCGTCAACAATCTAAAAATGAATTCATTTGGATAAGTCAAACCTCCCCGTGATTTTAAATTGAGAAATGTAGCTTCAGGTTTATCGGAGTACGTTTTTTTGCCTGAAAATAAATTGTTATTGTCAAAATGCTTTTTAAATTTAATTTATTGTAATTTGTTTATAGGAAAGATGTATTTTTGTATAAGTACTTACCAGTTATATAAAATAACTAATATATATGGTATATATATATTAGTTATTTTATATTGTAAGGCAATCTTTACATTTTATTTGCTTTGTGAGATTTTTGGTGATATAGCCACAAATATAATATAACACACAGTCTTCAACATTTGCCTTGTAAAAATTATGTATATTGCCATCAAATATATCATCTACATTCTACATCTATATAATTTATTATTAAGGAGTAACATTTTAATTGGTTTATACAATGACACTATACATTCATCATGGTACAACATCCAACCAACTGGCATTAATAATTCCTCATAACTGGTAAATGTTTCCTAAATAAATAACAATAGTTCATTAGTGCTTATAAGTATTAAAATTCATACATAAGTCTATAGTTCTAGACAGACTATTTTTGGGTGAAATAATTATAAGTCATTAACAAACTTGTATTGGGATCTGTGAACTAAGACATATTCGTTCATTAAACAACTGTTTACTAAATGGTTTAGTAGTTAATGTACTTTTTGCGGATGGGTCTGGTAAATCAGGAGTTACAGTATTATAGTTTTCAATGATATCAATTGATGTATCAAATATTGATGGAATAGCTCCCTTTCTTAACCCAACCAAATGTCATTTAATCTATAAGTAGTTAATAATTATGTTACAGAAATACAAAATATTACAATTTAAATATATTCAAATATTATGTAAAATTCTTAATTTTACTTTTTCCAAATTATTAGGTCCATTATAATGAGTTATCAAATCATCATTAGAAAAGTGCTCAGCGCTGACATAAACCACTTTACGATTTAATTACCATTTACTTTTCGAATAATTTCGTTCCAAGCATAAAAATCTGAGTGTTGAACTTTAAACAACTGAACAGCTTGTTTGCTTTTAATACTCGAGCACGAAATCACCGAATATTGACGTGCCATTTTAAAATTAGATGAACCACAAATCAACGTTACGACAGTCACTTAAGTCTGATGATACATCTACACTCTACAAAATATAATAGCCAGTAACTTCAGTAACTTCAGTTTCATAAATACAATTTCAATAATTATATTAATATAAATAACAATCCATCAAACACATTGTGGAGGAATATCCCCAAACTAGATACAAGGGAGGAATTGAGGGACTTTACAAGTGCGATGACGGAGCATAGACATATTAAGAAATAGACTGCTTATTGAGAGAGAAAACCAGTTTGAACGTTGAGTGAAAGAGACAGACTATAACTTACCCTGAATGTGGAAGAAATAATAAAATATTTATTCTTCCAATGCTTGATGAGAATTATTTTAACTGATTAGATAAATAAATATATATGTAAATATATATATATATATATATATATATGGTAAAGGTCATCCTAATTGTTGAATGTCTATACTTGACATCTACTCTGTCTTTGTACTGTTCAACTGTTGTTTATAATTTTTTGTAATCATTTTTTCCAAATTGGTACTTGTGTAGCTGTGTCTTACAAATTTGTATTGTAACTTATAAGTCCTGTAAGGTGCAATTGATTTTTTTTATCATTAAAATATCTATAGAATATTTAAATTAAAATGGTGAACAAATGTAGCATTCGAGGATGTCCTACGGTTCCTTCAAAAGCTACACCAATGCATAGGTAAAAGTTTTAGCAGTTTTATTTTAAATACATCCTGTCTGTAGCGACTACTAAATTATTTTTAGTATTCCTAAAAATGAAGAACTGGGTAATTTGTGGCTCAGTGCTATTAGGAAAGTGGATATTAACTTCAAAAACTCAAAGTATTCCAAAGTTTGTTTTTTACATTTTGAAGAAAATGACTATAATTTGAGCCTGGTTAACAACAAGAGAGTTCTGAAAAAAAAAATGCTGTGCTCAGTATTTTTACATTCACAAGTAATACATTTGTAGTATTATTTAAGAATTTCAATTAAAATTGATTATTATTTGTAAGAAATTCGTAAAGAACTATTTCCTAAGACTGTGTGTGCCACACATCTTGAAAAGGTTGATGTACCTTGTTTGGAGACAGATAATTCAATTCCTTTGAGAGACCGAAGTAAGTTAATGAAATATTATGTATCCAATATAATATGTTAATATATTATTATATTTATTATATTTATTACATTATTAACAAAGAAAAGTAAGTTTAATAAAATAGTATTTAACTACAATTAGTTTAGTTGAACTATTCTAAAGTAATTATCAAAAACCAAAATATAGTATAAAATATAATAAAAAATATAAATAATAATAATAATAATTTTAATAATATTAAATATAATTGATTATCTTTCTTTAACCATGATGTAAGATATATAATAATAAATAATTTAAAAATGCTTAGACTATATAGTAATCATAATTAATTATTTTTTTTTATTTAGATCTATCTGAAGAGGTAGATATTATTGAAATAAGTATGGCTGATTTGGACAAGAGTACCGTTATGCAAGAATCAAGTGACTTTATTCAAACAAATAATACAATTATAAATCGTAGTATTAAGTAGTCATAATTTTATAAATAGTAATTGTCTTAGGTACCAGTGTATTTGATGGTCAACCTGAGGCATCAACTTTGAAGAGAGGGAAAAGTTCATTAACACGTTCGCTGCGGGATGACGCCTTTAGGCGTCATTTCTATCGTTTCCCATGTGCGGATGACGCCTTAAAGCGTCATTTATACATTTATTTTCAACTATTTTTAATTTTGTCAGCGTTGCATTTTAATCTTTTTTTTTTCGTCAGCGTTGTTCAGTACATATTACTGTGTGTGTGTGTACAATCCGTATCTCAAATTTTCTATTTTTAGGTCTACAATAAGACTTGAACGGGGAATTCTTTTATACTATTATTTCATGTTATTTTAGCATTAATTTATCAGTTGTTCGCATGTGGTTGACTGTGTAATACGTAATTATAACTGTTCGTGATTCGACTGTAAAATACGTAATTAATACGAGCCGTTATTTGACGTATTTTATTCTTATTTTTTGACAATATGAGTAATAAATTGAATGAATCTGGTCCATCTCGACCAAAGCGCATTTGTACAAATCGGGAATATGAAAACAGGATTGAACAGATGATTTTCGAGTCCGAAAGTGATGAACATTTTGAATTTTCCGACTCCGACAGCGATTTTATGGCTGAAGCTTCTTCCCGGGTTGCGAATGATTCTGAAAGTTCCGAATGTTCCGATATTGATGTTGATGTGGACGATACAGGTAATATACAAAATACTCCTACACAATCATGGTTTGAAGAAGAAACTGATATGCCTAATTTTAATTTTACGAAGTATAATGAATTACTGGTTCCAATACCAGGTGATGGAAGTCCTATAGATTTTTTTTTCTTATTATTCGATGATGATTTCATTAATTTATTGGTCGATGAAACTAACAGTTACGCTGAAAAAGAGTTTTTACGTTTTGGTCATTATCCGAGTTCACGTATATCGACGTGGAAACCCACGAATAAAGACGAAATGCTGACATTTTTAGCTCTGATTATTCATACTGGTACGATAAAGCTAAATAGATTGAACGATTATTGGAAAAAGCACCATCTATTTAATATAACTTGCTTTTCAAATTATATGAGTAGGGATCGTTTTTTAGTAATAATGCGCTGTTTTCATTTTGCACCAAATATTGATGACCAAGCACAACCTTTAGATAGGAATGGGTATACGAAAATCAAGCCGCAGCGAACGTGTTAAGTCAAAAAGCCAGGTATTAATTTTTTGCTCTACATTGAAGTAACATTATGATTTTTACATTTCAGTAACAGAAAACATTATGTTGGTGATTTTAAACTGGACGACTTAGATTCACCTAACAGGAGGTATAAGTATTGGTTGGCAACCAAAAGAGAAAGTAAAGCGAAGAACGATAAAATTTGGAGATTAAAAAAAGAGAAGAAAATATTGAAAAATAAAGTGATAACTATGGAACAAACCATTGAACATTTAAAAAAGGATCGTCATATTTCTGAAAACTGTTTCACATTTCTGAAGGTTAGGTTGTATCTTTATAAATTATAACTAAACACTGGATTTATATGTTTTTTTATTAATTATAACTAATGGTATACTGTGTTGGTTGTCCGATTATTGAAAAAGTTTATGTTATAAATAAATAGTATATGTTTTTATAAAGTTTATGAATACAATATCTATTAATAATTTGTGTTGTAACTTACTCAATGAATAGTTCAAAAGAGAAAATTAACTATTGGTGAATGCTTATCTTATACTTTTTTAATGTGAGTTGGTGAAGTTGTGTATGAACATATAACTAAAACACAATAAAATGTTTAAATATATTTTTTATTAATTTTTGACATAGGAAACATTACCTAACGCTGAATTGATTAGACGACAATTACATCATGATACACATCAATATTCTTGCGCAGTTTTGCTTTAACTCTTCATTTTTTCATTCCTTCTGCGTATAACTATGTACGAAATACATTCAACAAAGCTCTTCCTCATACAAGTACAATACGTAAATGGTATACTTCTATTAATGCTGAACCTGGTTTTACTCAGGAATCTCTGAATGCTATTCGTTTGAAATCCAAAGAAATGAAACAAAATGGTAAATAATTTATTTGTGGATTGTTAATGGACGAAATGTATATAAAAGAAAATTTGAAAAATAAATCACATATTATATTTCTTAATATGTCTATGGGGGCAAGTTGTAGTCTATCTCTCTTACTCAATGATCATATTGGTTTTCTCTCTCAATGCGCAGTCCATTTCTTAATATGTTCATGGTCAAGTATAGACATTCAACAATTAGGATGACCTTTACCACATATATGTATATATATATAATATATATATATATTTACATAGATATTTCTTTATCTAATCAGTTAAAATAATTCTTATCAAGCATTGGAAGAATAAATATTTTATTATTTCTTCCACATTCGGGGTAAGTTATAGTCTGTCTCTCTAACTCAACGTTCAGACCGTCAAACCCTATGGGTACCATAGGGAACGCGCAATCCATTTCTTAATATGTCTATGTGACGGAGCAATGGATTGGCTGTCTAAGATCAATGTTCGCCTTTAAATATATTATGAGCTCTTATTATTATTAACTTTGCTATTGCTAAACTTATTAGTTTATTGTAAATCTATATACTCTAGTCCTCGTAGCTTAGCTAATTTAATGTTTATTTAGTTTTGTTTTATGTTAATTTAATTTGGTTTTCACCAATAAACCTACGCCATGTGTAAGAAAAAAAAAATTATTTCAAAAAATAATTATTTTAGTACGTTGCCAATATACGCTTCTAGAATGCGCTAGTAACCACACCTGTACCATTAGAAACATTTGAGGACCGGCCTTCTACTACCCCCCGGCCATGTCGATTCCAGTCCTGTATATCTTAGTCTGTGACAACATTTACGCTCGACAGCTGATATGATAACGATTGACAGTCGGCCATATACTGATAAATATGATCAGTACAATAATTATTGTATTGTTATCAGTTGATAAAAAAGATATCTCTTTACAATTCATATTAGACGTTTTTGATTTCATTTGACTAGAGGAGCCATACAACATTTTTTTTTTTGGTAAAAAAATGTTTAGGGGTAAAAAAAAATTGGTAAAATTTACCTGGTAAATTTACAGCACTCACATCTCTATTTTTTTCCATACATATTTTTCAATTTTAATTTAAAAATTGTTTTGAAATTTTAAAAATACATAAGATTTATATCACACATGATAAATACAAAAACAGAGTAGGTAAAAAATTAACCCATCTTTGAAATCCTTTATTGTACCAATATTTTGCATAATTGACCAGTGTCACGTATTCGTTATATAGTCAGTATTATTAATATATGTGAAGGAAAGATAAAATAAATAAAGAATATTAACAACAAACAGTATATAATTGTTAGATAATTATAATTTATAGCTCAGCATTAATCAAATATAATAAGTAGTTAAATAAAAATAAGACAATTTATTGTAATAAATGTATTGGTTTATTCAGAACCAATTAAAAGCAATAATGCTTTATAAGTGTAAAGATGAATGAGTATGTATAATGTTTAGATAACTGATTTACATTAAACCAGCATTTTAAGCATAACGTCTCATAATATATAAGCTAAAAAAAAAACAGTAGTATAAAAAATACATGGTGCTTAGATGACATAGCTATGCGATATTGTATATTGTGCAATTGCATCTTATTATTATACGTATTTTCCGTGTCTATGATAATGGTGTTCTTAATACTCTCTAAACATAATATATGTATTTAAGGGGTTCAATGAGGGGTTAAATTGGTTTTCTATGAATACAAACATGCAATATATTATATGCAACAGACCTATACCTAATAAGCAAAACTATTAAATACTTTCGCATATTTAAAGTTGTATATATTTAATAATAATACGCCGTCTGTGGAAGTGAAGGCGTATAGTAATGTACCTACACTGATAATTAATAAATACTAATTTTGTATTGAGTATAACGACCCAGCAGACGTAATTGCTGTTTGTGTAGATAAGGAGCTATAGTTAAATGCGGAGCTGGATATATCTAGAGTCGGCGGGTTGTCTATAATTTGTTGAAAACTTGGTGAAACGGGACAAGCAGAATTTTTTATAGGCTTACCGTTTTTTTCGACTAACTGGTAACCGGGTCCGGCAATGTATTTGACATGTAGATTAACGTTTTTGTTTGAACTGTTGTTCCGGCCGACAGGATTTGTGCCGCCCAAAGACGACGACATAATTGACGCACGAATTAAGATAAGGAGCGATAATACAGAGCAAGATAAACTAGCAAAAACGAACAACACGAAAACACTAGGTATTAGGTACTTATAAATTATTATGATAAGTTATATTATGTATTTGCAGTTTGAAATTTTGTAGGTAAATTTATCATTCAAAATCATAACTTTTATTGATTTTGTTATAATTTAATAGTAGGTGGACAGGACGTGGTCATTATTAATAAATTATAATATTATATTAGGTACCAATAAATATAATAGATTTACCTAACCTATTTGGCTTATATTGGCTATATATTGACGGCTTAAACGTGCACTTAGGGTTTTTGATTGGGGGTGCTGCTTAGTGCTTACAAATTGTTCTAGTTGAGCTACTTTCCCTCTCTCAAAAATATATATATATAAATGATTAAAAAATGTACTATACTTACTTGCAAATTAAATTATAAAAATTAATTTTAGAATATTAGATTGTATTGTGGCGACGATGCGTGTGAAATCTTGAACTATATCGTACATAAACTATCAGCGTACATTATACGTATAATAATATTTTTAATTATTTATTGGTTAAAAAAATCACGACGAATAATAATAATTATTTAATGTTATATACCTATACCATATTATAAAATATAAATATATAATGATATATTATAATATGACTAATGACTATACGTCTATACGAGTCTGCTGGCAAAGATATAGGTACAATATATCATAGAGCTATACGCATAATTATATTGAAATTTATTATAATATTAGGTACAATAAATTTGGGCTCCCCCTCAAAAATAAAAATAGGCCCCTAAAATATTGTTTTATAGGTAGGTATATTAGTTTAAAAATATTAATCTGATATAGGTAAATCAATATTTTAATAACAATTTTGTTATGATATGATAAAAAATAAAAATATTTATTTAATATTACATTATAACACAATTATTACTTAATGTCTAAACTCTTAATAACTAAATTTTACAAAATTATTGATGTGTAAACATCTATGGTATCGATTTGTAGTACGACCTTCTTGGGGAATACGCGCAATTAGTGTGATAAGAATAATGTTATCAGGAATGACGTTTGGTTCTAAACAAACATATTTTAACACGGGAATGGATATGAAATATATTTTTCACGAGATTTTTCATTTAAAACAATTTAAAATATATATGGTATATACTTATTAGTGTTGGTACTATCCGGATACTCGGATATTTTTAAACCCGGATAAAAATCAGTTCGAATATATTCGGGTATTCGTGTACTATTCGGATATATTCGGATAGTCGTACTATTCGAATATATTCGGATAAACATACTAATCTAAATTTGTACAATATGTTTATAACAAAAATAATACACAAAATCATGGTGTGTCTGACAAAATATATATTAATATATATTTAATATTATATAATAAGAGGTAGCGTAAAACAATAATATATAGTATTTAAACAATATTAACAAAAATAATACAAAAAATCATGGTGAACAATATATATATTAATAATAAGTGGAAACGTAAAATAATAAATAGATAGTGTTTAAACAATAAAAACAAAAATAATACAAAATGTAGTACGTTGAAAAATACTTATTTTAAATATTAAAATTTTTTTTTGCTTAAGAAACTAGAGTGGAAAAACATTTTTGCTTTTAATCTATTACGTTTTTTGATGTAGAATTTCCCGGCGGGTAGAAAAAACTCTTTCTGAAGATGTTGACGATGCAGGAATACATAAAATATTTTTAGCGACCTTGCAATTGTTGGGTATACAGGGTGCCACGGAGATCTGACAAATTAAATAACATACAATGATACCCATAGGCGCCCGCGATGTTACTTAACAAGATATTGATATTTAAAAAAAATTGTAAAAAACAGCCACTTGACTTAAAATAAAGTTTTACCATATAAATTTTCTAAAAATCAGATTTACAAATTGGCTATTTTGAATATTCTGGAAAATTTTTTTATCAATTTTAAGTTTTTTATTTCAGTATTAAAAAATAAAAAATAAAAACATTTATACTAAAAATGTAGTACAATTGTCTAGAATTATACTTAAAAGAAATTTTTTAAAAATATTAATCAGAATAAAAGTTATTTCATTTGTCAGATCTCCGTGGGACACCCTGTATTGTTTCGTGTTCTTTCCACCAAATGCATGGATCTAAATTGTGGTTAATTTGAATTTCAGTAATATACTGTTCAAATTCATTATATGAAATGTCAGCTTTCCCAAGTAGTATATCCATAGCTGTTGTGTTTTTGGTAATTTGATCCTGATCTTTTTCAGATGTTTCCTCATAGCTTTGAATAAGAGATTTGACAGTTTGTCGAATATGTTGCTTAACATTATCGGAAGTTTCATGGTTCAGATTTTTATGTCTAGGATCTAATAAACATGCAAATACGCTTACTTTAGGTTCCCGATTAATATATCATCGTTATGAATACCAAATCCAAAACGTTCACACAATTCATTTGATACTATTGATTTAAATTTTACAGTTAATTCATTGTCACTAGTATTTATTTTAAATTTATTTGACAACAAGCTACTTATTATAGGCCTTACAATAGATATCGTCACTTTTTTATCAGCAAAAAGAACGGTTGTAGCTAATTCTAATGGTTTCAAAAGTGATATTAAATTTCTGCATTTTTCCCAGTCATCTTCGAAAAACTCGAGTTTTTTGGCCATTTTTTTTGTAAAATATAATTGATCTGCCATTACAGCAACTATTGCTGACCGCACTTCGATTAAACGTTCAAACATGTGTAACGTGGAATTCCATCGTGTTGGACAACATTGAATTAAACGTAATTTTGGTTTGCCATTGTTTATAAGATGAGACTCTAATGCGGTTGTTCTTTTATAAGAATGTTTGAACGCAGACACTATAGCTGAAGCCTTTTTGGAAATAACCATACATTCATCAATTCCTAATCCTTTGTTCACTGCTAGTTGTAGTGTATGGACTGCGCATGGCATACTTCTACAGCCTTCATTTATATTTTCTCGTATTCTTTTTATTGCTTTAGTAATATTGAACGCGTTATCGTGTGTAATACCAGACACTTTTCCATCCACATTCCAATTCTCCATAACTTCTAGAAGGGTTTCTTTTAAATTTTCAGATGTATGATGTTTGGATAGTTCTCCTGTATACATATTAAAACAATGTAACATCCAATCATTATCAATGAAATGCCCTGTAACCGTAATATATGAATCTATGGCTAAAGATGTCCAAGCATCTGTGGTTAATGCAATTTCTGTTACGGAATGTATTTTTTCTTTTATTGAATTAAATTTGTCTTCATATAAGTTATGGATACGTGTTTTAATATTTTTTCTTGATGGTATAGTACAGGGGTGGCCACAACGAGGCTCGCGAGCCACATGCGGCTCTTAAATCAGTTTCGTGCGGCTCTTGAACTAAATTTAGACTAAACTTAATTAATATAAAATTTCGTTAGAAACGTTAGATAGCATTTTTATTGCCGTCGATTTCGTTATCATTACAGTCGTTATTACGACCGCGTCAGACGACGACGATAATTTCCGGCGACAATTTCCGTTATCGCGTTGCCGCGTTAATGTTTTTAATTTTTTTCTGTGTGCTGTTTGAATACAGTTGTAGCCTAGTGTCCGAACAGTTACGATGTTATCTAAGAAGCGTAAATATGAAGAGGAGAATCGAGCTTTTAATACAGACTGGGAGGAAGAATTCCTTTTTGTAGAAAGAAACGGTAAGCCAATGTGTCTTTTATGTCAAGTAACTTTGTCACAGTTCAAGGCCAGTAATCTAAAACGCCATCATGACAGTGGTTTTAATAAAGATTTTCCTGTTGGCTCTCAGTTAAGGAAAACCAAACTGAAATCACTCAAAGAAAAACATCATGGTCAGAATAGAGTTATGTCAATGTTTACCAAGGAAGCAGATTTAACAGCAGGCTTCATCTTGGCTTTTAATATTGCAAAAGCAAAAAAGCCTTACACAGAGGGGGAGTTTATTAAGAAAAACATGGCTCAAGTTATTTCTGTTTTAGAACCGGAAAATAAAAAAAACTGCAGAAATTAATAAACAAAATGCCTGTTGCTAGACACACAATAGAGAGGAGAATTTCTGTTATTAGTGCCGATATTTTAAATAATTTACAAACAAATTTAAGCAAGTGTTTAGCAGTAAGCCTGGCACTGTACGAGTCTACTGATATTAAAGATATGCCACAACTTGCCATATTTGTAAGATATGTGTCAAAAGACTTAGAGGTGGTGGAAGAACTCTTAGAACTGGTTACTTTGAAGAATACTACTCGGGGTTGTGACATTAAAGAAGCCCGGGATGGGGTTACAGAAAAACGCAGTGCCCATCGGTAATATTGTCAGCATTGCTACCGATGGTGCACCTTCTATGACGGTACAAAACAAGGGCTTATTGGACTATTAAAAGCTGACACATCATATCCGGATTCCTACCTGTACATTGTATTATTCACAGAGAACATTTAGCAGCAAAATATTTTCAATATCCGCATATTATGCAGATAGTTCTAAAAATTGTAAACTATATTCGCTCAAGTGCCAAAACACACCGACAGTTCAAATCTTTTATAGAAGATATGAACAACTATGAGTTACCTAATGATGTATCTTGGTACTGCTTAGTGAGATGGCTATCAATAAGCAATGTTCTTGGCAGTTTTTTTGAGTTACTTGATCCAATCAAACAGTTTATGGAAGAAAAAAGAAAATTTTTTCCTAAACTTAATAACCCCAGTAGTTGTTACATTTGGCTTTTTTTACAGATGTGGTTCAGTATTTACAAACTCTAAATAAATCTTTACAAGGAAAGGAAAAACTTATTTCTGATTTGGCCCAGACTGTATTTAGCTTTCATAACAAGTTAAAGCGTTTTACAAAAGACCTTCAGACAAAAAATTTGCTCACTTCAAATGTTTGAAGAAAATTAGTGAAAGTTTTCCCGACATTCCGGCGGAAACTGAAGAATGTATGAATAAGATGTCAGGCCTTGCTGAAGAAATCAATCGCAGATTTAATGATTTAAGATCACTTAAACCTTCATTTTCATTCCTGGAAAATCCTTTTGCTGTTGATGTTGTGAGCGATGGTTGTCCTATTTCATCACCAATAACAAAGGATACAGCAGCTGTAGAGTTGGAGTTACTAGAACTGCAAGAAGACGAAAGACTAAAAGGACTTAAACGAAGTGGCGTTTCAACCATAGAATTTTGGAAAAATGTCCCAGAAGAAAAATACCCACAAACAAAAATGTGTGCTATGAAACTAATTTCAATCTTTGGCACTACTTATGTGTGTGAATCATTGTACTCAACATTAAAATTCATTAAATCTAAATATCGATCTGAACTAAATGATGAACATTTAAGTGAACTTGTGCGAACTGCACTTACAAATTATCAGCCCGATTTCACAAAGCTCACAGAAAAAATGAACACTCGAAAAAGCACTTCTCATAAATAAATCAATAATAATGTTAATAACTATGTCAATAATAATAATGTTTTATGTAATGTAAAAAATAAACGTTCCTTCAATTTGAGTTCATTTTTCAATGTGTCTTCATTTCAAAAAACATCGCTTTACAATGTGGCTCACCTCAAATTAGCTTTATAAATTTGCGGCTCCCAAAGTTAAGGTTAGTGGCCACCCCTGGTATAGTATATTGAGGTTCAAGAACGTCTAAAAATTATTTAAGTATTAAAATTAATAAAGTGGGTAAGTGTATGTCACTCAGCTCACTGCTGTACAGTAGGTTACAAGTGGGTCAATGTAATAGAAGGTGACAAATTTGAAGTCAATAATGCAAAATCATTGTATACGAAAAATGATTCTGAATGAAGACGGTCAGTAACCCTAGGATAATATTAGTAATAGTATATTTGATCATTTGATGATATTATTCTGATTAAAGTAATTTATTTTACTATTTGGAATTACTATTAGATAAAGGTAGACAAACTTATGAGTGTTTCTATGCAATTGTAGATTATTTTCCTTTTCACATTTTTGGATTTTTGTTAGTAACCTTTCATAGTACATTAAAGATACCGGTGACATTTTTTTTTCTTATTTTTGCATATTTTTAAAAAATTTGAAATGTATTACATAATTTTAAACCGAAAATTAAAAAAGAAAAATGTATAAAATAATATTTTGTCAAGTAGAAAATTATAAATAATTTTGTTGGCATTATAAATAATAACTAAAATAAGATAAGATGAATAAACGTTTGGGTCGACCTATAATGTTAATTGCTATATCAGTTAGCTATCTAACACTTAGTTACGTCGTTAGTCATTTAGTCTGTAAAACGTGAAAATTCCAAAAATAAATAATTTGCTAATTTTTGTAATTTTTATGTATTTTTTTTAATTTCCAACTTTAAATGCGTATAAAAAATTTAATTGTGACTCTGTATTTTTAATTTTTTTCAATTGTTATTGTAACAATAAATTAAGAGCTTTGTATAAAATTTTCAATTTTTTTTACCTAACTAATGAAATGTTATTAACATGTTAAAACACACTTCATTGTAAAATGTAATTTAAAAACTAAAATGTAAAGATGCTTTGTATAATAGACCTACTCATCAGTTTTCGGAATCCTTCGTGATCTACTGTGTTATAAGGTAACATATCAACACAGATCATATTACTAATTGCTTGAGTAATCAATTCTTGACGACTTTGATTTATAGGACGGCCATTTACTGCTGAAGACACAAGTGACATTCTAGTTTTTTTCTCGGTGGTTCGGTATTATTTTCTGAATCAGAATCTTGATTTCTATTTATATTACATAAAATTATACTATATAATAAAATTTTCCCCCAACATATTTATTGCAAAAGGCAACTTCCTAGTAGGAAGTTCCTATTTTGTATCTTGTATAACGCTAAACCACCACTAAATCCCAAATAATTGAAATATTTAGTAGATAAGTACTTACGTCGATTGAGATGATTCAGTATCAACAATGTCAAATCCATTTTCTAATCGATGAAATTGGTTGTAATGATTCCAAAGACTTGATGTGGAACTTTTATTTTTTAATGTTGCATCACATGTTTTACACTTGGATGAATTTACGTCTATTTTTTCGAAATAATTCCATACTTTACTTATATTTTACGAGACATTGTTGCCAATATATATATATGATAATTTTTAATTTATTAAAATGTTGAATTAAACAAGACAAGTAAATTAATGTGTTCTTTAAATTAAACTTCAACAGCACAAAATTAAAAAAAAGCTTAATTAATCCAGTCTCCGAATAAGTGAAAACGATTGAACTTAATACGTTATTGTTATATGGTTAATACATGATTACGATATCTCATTTATAACTATTATTGGTATAATATACTACCAATTTATTATAAAACGTAAATCCCAGTGTCTCATTAGATTTATCTCACGAATCACAATAAAAATACCTACCGCTTTGCTGTACATTAGGTACCGTGTGGATCACTATTATATATTATAGGAGTGTTTGAACTACAAACGCTTATAAAAAAAAAAATTGACAACCGAATTTTGATTTTTTTTTAACTACAATAAAAAACTCATAAGAAACCTTGTATTAAATTTTCAAGTTTTTTTGGTCATCCCTAATTTTTCTTTTTTTTCTTTTTCTCGATAATTATTTCAAGATGTTTACTTTTGACTTCTATAATGCACCAAGGATACTCGCTTTTCCATCGGAAACCACACCCGAAGTTTGAATTAAAGCATTATTTCGACTAGTTATGCTGTACACAGACACAAAAACAAAAAACACACACATTATTGTAGAATCATTACATTCATCACTTCGTTCAGAATCTAATAAATACTTGATTAAATACACTACAAGTATAAAAATCCGAATATCTACTATTAATATTCGAATGTTTGATTATTTTTTATCCGATTACTATGGATATTCGGATATTCGGATATTATGGATAATCGTGAATATTCGGATTTTGTAATTTAAATTATCCGAATATCAAATACTGGTTATCCGAATATTTAAAAAATCCGAGTATATGTCCCAACACTAATACTTATATTCAACATTTAAATAGTTAAAAGAAAAAACATTTAAACGAATTTAACTTAAATAGTGTTCAGTTCTATTTTTATAAAATATTTAAAGGTAAGGTAAGGTATAAGGTATGGTTTATATTTATTTTTTTCAATTTTTCTATGAAGTTATATTTACTTTTATAATTCTATCATGAATTTTTAGTATTTTTTTAAAATACAGTAGTTAACAGTAATGTGATGGTTTGTTGCTGGGCAGTTGGCTGTTCTCATAACAGTAACAGATGTGATTGTAAGTTTTTTAGATTCCCTACAAAGGTGAATCAGAAACAAAAATGGATAAAGCTTCTAAGGTAGATACCTAAGTGTTTATTTTATATTTTTCTTCATTTTAGATTTAAATATAGTGTGTAAAAGTTTTTATATACCTGTATTAATTAATAATTATGTACTTAATTCTTTTAAATGTGAATCTATTTTAATTTAGGAGAACAGATTGTCCAAGTACATCATCTCGTGTCTGCAGCTGTCATTTTGTGGATGGTATAAAAGCAAATTTTCCCACACTTTTATCCCATAGAAAAAACAGTTTCTTGAACACCATTTATCTCCAGAGAAAAAGAAAAATCGAATTTTTAAAAAGCCAGTAATAATTGTAAACGAACCCACATGTGATGACAACCCACTATTAGAATTTGAAGTATTTCAAGAAGACCCAATTGATTTGTCTCTCCGCCCTCAAGAAATTGACAGGTATATTAATATTTGTTTATTTAGATATTAAAAACCTTGTATTTTTTTTTACAGTTTTAAACCATCAAATCTGGAGCTTGAAAACTATTCTCTTGCAGAAAAAAACAAAAATTTACAATTACAAATTAACAATTTAAGTATTGCATTTTCATTTGAAAACTTGTGTCAAAAAGAAGACCTTGTCAAGTTTTACACGGGATTACCTTCTAATGAAATATTTTTGGCCCTATTTAATTTACTAAAAAATTGTGAGATCCATTATTATTTGGATTGGAAAGTTAGTAGTATGAGTAAACCTGACCAGTTAACTCATAACATTAATGAAGCTAAGACATAATTTTCCTCACTTAGACTTATCTGTTAGGTTTGGATGTAGTGTAGCTACTATAAGTAATGTTACAATAACTTGGATAAATATTTTACACAACATACTTTTTAATAAATGTATGAATAAAATACCATCCAGACATAAAAATAAAACTTGCCTTCCTAATGCATTTAAAAAATTTCCGAATTGTCGTGTGGTCATTGACTGTACTGAAATTTTTACAAGTGTATCACGTTTGTCCATGAATGCTCAAAGGGATACTTATAGTAGCTATAAACACCGTAATACTTGGAAAGTCTTTGTTGGAATTGCTCCAAATGGAGTTGTTACTTTTGTTAGTGATCTATTTCCTGGGTCAACATCAGACAAAGTGATAACTCTAAAGATTGGCTTACTTGAGCAGCTAGTACCCGGTGATCTAGTAATGGCGGATAAAGGATTTTTAATTCAAGATATCTTGCCTCCAGGTGTGTTATTAAATATACCTCCTTTCTTAGACACTCCACAATTTACACACGAACAAATTATTCAAACAGAATCAATTGCTAAAGCTCGTATACACATTGAAAGGGCAATACAACGCATCAAATGTTGTGATGTATTAAACTTAATTCCTTTCTCATTATTAAAACAAGCTAATTCTATATTTCAAGTAATTGCAGCTTTAACAAATTTACAGCCACCACTTTTACAAGAAATTAAAGATAAAATGTAATTATTTAAAAAAACAAATATACTACCTAGCTATGTATTTATTAACTTTAAGTTTTGAATAAATTTACATATTATATATAAATGTTTTAATGTAGTTATAAAACTAAACAATTGGTACTGTACTTGAAATAAAAAAAATTAAAGGAACTTTCAAATATTATGTACCTATAATTAATATAAGTTCTACATAATATGCATAAATCTAATCTAATTTATGTAAAAAATAATAATCATAATAAATTGATAATAGAAATTAAATCAAATATTAGAATAACATAGTATAGAAATGTATAATAAAATACAAATTATAATAAAAGGAACTCGTTAGCCATTTCTTTGGTAAAAAAAAAAAAAACTTCTAAATTAAATAAAACTTAATAATAAAGTTATCAGTGACAGCTTATAAAAAATTTAAAAAAAAATAAACATTGTTTAAAAAGTAAAATGCTACATGTGGATGAGGGATGGTACGTATTTAGCAATAAACAATTTCTCTAAAATGTCCAAGTTGACTTCCCATTCCACATCTTTTTCAATCTCCATAATAATTGACTGATCTGGTGTCCATACTACCAAGTAACAACATTTGCGCTTGGTCAAATATAACTGCCCTTGGATTTGGTCCCAATATACATGATTTTTGTTAATTGAAATTATATTATTTTCTTTATATAAAATGTAACTATGGTCTTTTTCTATTTCGGTTTCAAGATTTTTATTTCTATACTTCCAAGGACATTTTACCTCAACAATATAATTAGAATTTACCAATCCATCTGGTGAAGCTCCCAGAAAACCAATATTACTCAGCCATAAACCTGAAGGAACAACTTTAACATTTTCATTTTCTTCTAATAATTTAATACCATTGATTTCATTTGAAACACCCCACTGTACAGCATGTATACCTTGTATATTAGCATTGTTTTCTAATGATTTAAACGAGGATTTTGGAAATTTACCCCTTTTACAAGCTGCTAGAATTACACCAAATTTGCTTGCAGTTATTCGGCTTTTCCTATACTCAAACCATAATGGATTTTCACTTTGCCCAATGGTATCCTTAGCAATTTGCCCTATTATATTATCAGATATATACAATTCACTTTGTAAATACAATTTTATTGCCTCAAAATCATTATTCTTAATAAAGTTTTTACAATCTTGGACAAAGCTCTTTATAGACGAAAGTACAAATTTAGCCTCTTCTACTTCTGGTTCTGGTTTTAACAACCATGTAAATCCTACAGGGACAGATAAATTGCTGATGGTATTTTTGAAATTTTCAAAATCCACTTCAGCTACACTTGTATCTTGGATATCATATGAGCCATACATATCTTTAATATTTTTAACATAACTAGACACATTAGTTTGTCTAGAACTCCATGAGCAAGCTTTGTCGGTTGAACTTAGGTTATAATGGGTATACAATGCCAAAGCTGTAATATGGCGACAAATTGCAACTCTGCGTGGGCAAGAACAATGAGCATCAGATATACTACCGTCATTTAATAAAATCCTAACCTTGTAAGGATCACTTCTCATACTTGGTTTGACATCACCTACCACAATATTTTGTTCTAAATCTGCCTGGAATTTTAATAAATGGCCATCTTTATAGGCTATTTCCCCTCTTCTAAATTGTTTCATTTTGTCTTTAAAAAAACTACAAAGAGAACTAATGGATAACACATGATTTCCAGCCATTACTATCTAAATTCTAAAGATAAAATACTAAAATATATTTACGGAAAGAAAAAGCGAAAGTTTTACTAACACGTCGACTATACGAGTTCCTATTAATGTTTTCCCACCAGTTAAAGTAAACAAATTCAGATATTATTGTTTTATGTGATAAAATGTGGTATCTCAATTCAATATTTGGTTATATTTTACCATAATTCAAGTCAAAAATTATAAGAATAAATTAAAAATAATATTTTTCCAATTCAATCCTCCAGTGTTAAAATATGGTTATTTGTAACCAAACGCCATTCCTGATAACGTTCATTCTTATCACCACTAATTGAGCGTATCGAGCGTCAGGCGTAAGTCATGTAGATGTGACTGCTTGAGTGTGTGTGTGTGTGTGAGGCTATTGCGCGCGGTCTTCGCGCAGGCTACCCAACATACGCGTGGGCGATGGTGGACGTCACGGGCGGAGTGGGGTGGCAACACCGATTCATTATTATTATTAATATTATTTATTATTCTCGTTTACGTATACGCGCGAAACCGTGTTTGTATCGTATAATAATATTATTATACACTACTCGTTTTGTGCGTCGTCGTGGTGTCTGTACGAGATATTACTATATTACGAGGTATTGAGTAACTCAAACATTACTGTGGTTTATCAATTGAAAAGGTTACTTTTAATTTAATTTAATTAATAATTTTAATTTTTAAAACAACGTTAATGCTAAAAAAATCAAAATGTTATTATTTCTTTTATCCATAAAATTGCAGCTGTATAATACACAGGGACTGAGACCGGACCGAAAAAACCGGTTACAGAACCTAAAACCTTGTATAAATTAAAGAACAGAAAATAACCGTAACTTTTATTTTACATTTTTAAAAGACCCTAACCAAAACCGAAAAAATACCGGTAATTAGGGTTTTTATCGGTTTTCAATTATCTAGTGAAGTAGAAATAGGTTAGGACATAATTTAGATTTTACAAACAAGAATTATATTTTATACTTATATAGTTTTATAATACACAGTAGGTACCTACGTACGTAATGCTATATTTTGACGCCGACCGCGTCGCCCGTATATCCGCGACAATGATGACGGCTGACGTGCGACGATGACGGATAATTATTTCTACTGATACACTCACAAGTATTTTTACTATTGAAATAATGACACTGTGTTTATTTAATATAATATTATTACACAGTTCACACCACATGTATCACATTATATATTATATTATATTTATTATTATTTTACTCGACATTCAGTCGTTAACGCAGTTTCACACCACACACAGCAGTCTATCTGTGAGTTGTGACAAGTTCATATTAAATATTAATTATGGGCCGTTCAAAACTACAAAACTACACTAGACGGTGTATTTTCGCGATTTTTAAATGTTAGAAAATCAGAAATTTATGTATCTTATTTCAGCTACCATAAATAAATAATTACATGTATAAGAGATATTGAAGAAATATACATTTTAAAGAGAACGCGATCTTGTATGATTATACAAATTCCCACTCAAACCATGACATTATATTCCCCAATCAAAGTCGTATTACAGCTAAGATGTTTACACATCATTCGTGAGTACAAAGGCGCACTCACATGCTTTTTTTTAATTTAAATTTCTATGATCTTCTAGCATTTTTTTCAGCAAATTTGTCAACTAACATGTTTATATCTAAACTGCGAATTTTCTCGTTTTCAATACTCAATACACTTAAATCTGATAAACGTTGTTGTGCCATAGTACTTCTTAAATAACTCTTAATTAGTTTTAATTTAGAGAACGAACGTTCTGCTGTAGCTGATGTTACTGGTATAGTAAGAAATAATTTTAAAACGGTGGCTACTTCCAGAACACTTGGTAACATGCAATTATTTTGAACAATCAATAATTCAGCTTGACGCTAGAAACTTCTTTTATATTTTTTAATAGCACCCTTCTGAATGAAAGTATTTGCTGTACAAATGATAAAGACAAATCATTTGAATACTGTTCTACTAAAATTTTAGCAAAATGGGTCAGTTCTGTATCTGAATATAATACTAAATTTTTGGTTATCCAAAAATTATTCGTGTGTTCTCCATTTTATAAATTATACAGAATTATTAAAAATTTTGTTTATAGCTAATTACAAAACATATGCAAAGTTGCCCCCCACGGCCCCACTTTAACCCAGGAACTTCAACCTCCTTAGACAAATTGCTACTAAATTTTTATTCTTTGAAATCTTTTATTCAAATTACTGTTATACAGTTAAAATTCAGACTTTTGTCCTCAACTTGACTTTTTTCCAAATATAATTTTCAATTCATGGTCGTTTTTTATTCCAGTTAGATTGTTTTATTTAATATAGAACCATATTTTTTTATTTGTTCAATTAAGAATAATTTATCTCAACATAGATTTTTATCCAATTGGAATAAAAAAAACTGAATAAATCTAGAAAAAAGTTAAATAAAAAGCCTAAATTAATAAGTCTATAATTATTCACAAATTTTTCATTCAAAAAAACAATCTTTATAGAATAAAAAACCTAAATTAATAACAATGAAATATTAATAAAAACCCTAAATTATAAAAAATATAATATTTGTAAAAAAACTGAATAAGTAGATCATGATAAAACGTTTAATAAGAAATGCAAAGGTACTGGTCTGTTATCGCCCCGCCACGGGAACGAAAAATTTTATCGCCCCGCTAATTACGAATGCGGCGATTTCGAACATATTATTTTATTTATACCTACAACAATTACCTATCGCTTTGTTTTATTAGTTTAGGTAATTTTACGGTACTTATAGGTTATCGCGACTACCTAACAAAAAATATGACTGCGCGTGTTTCGGCACTAGTCGCTACGCTCCGCACAAATCAAAAATCTCCCTCGACTTGCTATGCAACGCCACCTCAAGTAGGTCACAGGGCAATCACTGCCCATATACTACGCATAATTTACCCTTTGACCTACTTAAGGTGGCGTTGCATAGCAAGTCGAGGGATATTTTCGATTTGTGCGAAGCGTAGCGACGAGTGCCGAAACACGCGCAGTCACATTTTTGACTTTTTTCTGAATTTTTAATATTTCTTCGGGCGGTTACATTTTTTGTTAGGTAGTCGCGATAACCGATAAGTACCGTAAAATTACCTAAACTAATAAAACAAAGCGATAGGTAATCGCCGCGTTCGTAATTGGCGGGGCGATAAAAATTTTCGTTCCCGTGGCGGGGCGATAACAGACCAGTACCAATGCAAAATGTAGTAAAAATCTTAAATTAATAACAAATCTAATTTATAAATTGATGTTCTTTATGGAAAAAAAAAAATAAATAACAAAAAATTAAAAAAATTCATTATTTCATAAAAACTTCAATAAAAAATTTAATGAGTATAAATATTTTGGATATCTTGACGTATGATCACACCAATTAATTTATTTTGTGGAATCATCACATATCGTACTTATCTACTGATAATATAATTACGATAAAACAACACAATTTATACAAATTTAAATCACGGATAAAGATATTATACAGGACTGAACACAAAATTATTATTATAGTACATAAATAATATTAGTTGGAGTAATATTGGTACGGGAGTATTTTATTTACGATAGCCACTATCTACTAAGACATAAAGCAGTAAAATAATTAATTCCCTCGTATACCACCCAACCATCAACATATTTTGTACAACAGTCCCCCTACACCCTCCATTCACCAATTATGTCTGTCGATAATGCTATATACCTAAATATCTAGTCTGCGATCTAAATATAGCAAACATTATGATTATACTAATAAAAATATTGTGGACTGTGGTATTAAAATAATTGATAAAAATGAATTAGGCAATATTTTATTTATAGAAATTATTTTATTTTAATGTCTATAATATAATAATATTATATTATTATGATATTATCATTGTTGAATCTGCATTTGATCGAGTAAGTTGATTCTCAAACAGAAATATTGGATTGTCTTTAATTTTTACTCTTTTTTGTATCTAGTGTTGTGTTTTATAATATTGTTAATATTATTTAAATCATAAATAAAAATAATATTTAATAAATATAAAATGGAAACTAAAGTAAGTATATTTCGTTTATGTAAATAATAAAAAATCAATTATGTACTAAGTTATTGAAATAATGAAGTAAAAATTTTAATCAATTATTGGGTATCGACGTATAATCTCAGAAAAGTAAAATTACCCCGCCTGTAGTAGCTAGTCTATGATCGCGTTGGGATGAAATCTAGGTAATTTGAAATTTTGAGATTTAAAGGTGAGTAAAATATATTTTATCAATTTATTTATATAGCATGTGTTCACTATTCAGATTCTTACATTTTCTCTTTCACAAAGTAAACATTTTAGATTCTGATTGTGCAACCATTGATTATATTTTTACTATGATGTGTTTTATTATCTATCTAAACCATTTCTAAATATAAAAATGATATATCAATATGATTTTATATTCTTTTACTTAAATATTTTTAACGTACGATTTTATTACATATGATTAAATTAAATCAAAAACCATCCAACTTTCAATAGCTATATTTCGCTAAAAAATTAACGAAAAATAATTATTTTAACGTTAAAATTGATAAAAAAATAGCCTTATTAATTTAGTACATTTTAAATATAGGATGCAATTTGTAAATCAAAAGTTTTTAGTGGTGTCACTATTAAATTAAAGAGTGAAAAAAATAATAATTTCATTGAGTTTGAGAAAAACAAGATACAAAAATTAAATAAATCTACCGTAATACTTGAAATAAATAAAAATAAATTATTGCAATACTAAAAACAATACAATAAAATTAAAATATATTTATTGATATTGGCTGACAGACCATGTCCGCTCAAAATTGTTTTTTGCATAGGTATAATGATATATCATTATTCATTGCATTCAAATTTAACACATCAGCGTTAGTACCCTCTCAACATATAAAATTTTTTTTTGATTTTTCAAGTTTTCAATTTGTTTTAATAATGTTCACTAACCTATACGACAACAATGGATATAAAAGATATTATATAGTGCCTTATAGTACTCTACCAAAATAGTTAAATCCTATGAACTTAATATTCTGAGTGAAGTGAAAAATTTATTGATTTTACAATTGTATTTTTTTTGTCTATCATACATGTTTGGGCAGTAAATATAATTATGTCCGTTTCTTCGGCCTCTTCCCCAAAATCGAAATTTTAAATTTTTGTTAATACTATTAATTTTTAAGTCTTTTTTAATGGTTCATATAGAATTTCTTTGGTACATAATAAAAAAAGCGGGTAAATGGATGTCAGCGTGGGTTCAGCGTTACTGTAATGGATGGTATTAAATTTGAATTTAATAATAGGTATATCATATTATCATTGTATAGTGTATACGAAAAACGATTCTGAGCAGAGACGATGGTCAGTCTTGTATATTTTATACTATATTAACTATATTGTTACTATTTCAAAAAAAAAAAAATATGAGTACCTATTAACCAAATTAATCAAATCAGATTCATTATGCACTTGACTCATTCAATAATTCATAGTATATACTATAAAAAATTAGTATAAGTTATTTACGACATCAGGGGCGGTGCTACATGGAGCCATGGAGTAAGTGCCCCCTCCCTAAAAAAAAAATAGATTTTGCCCTCCATTGCCCCTCTAAGATTTAATGTCAAAATTATGTAAGTATAAATAAAGAAAAAATTGTAAATCAGTATTAATATTTAAAATGGTTTTAATTAATTTAAAGAGTTTTTAGACTCGAGTATTATATTATTTTAAGTTTGACTGTTAGGTTTATTAATAATAAATATTCTTTTTTTGTACATTTAGAAATAATACACAATTAAGTTAACTAACTGCACATTTTCTAAAATCTCATACATTAAAAGATAAAAAGTTATGTATTGTTACATACAAAAATAAAATAAAACAGAAGACATTTGAAGTTTTACAGTTGTACATTTTATGATAATATTATAGTAGGTATAGTTTTTGATTATTTATTTAGAAATATAACATGTTATACCCGAGTAGCAATACTTTCCTGATAATATGGTATAAAAAAATTTAATTTGTTATATGTTTAATTAGTATAAATTTTTAATAATCAAATAATTTGTAAATTTTCAATTTAATACATTTTGTCAAAATTTGAACTTTAAACGGTTATAAAAAAAAATTGTGACTATGTATTTTTAATATTTGTAATTATCATTGTAAAAATATATTAGGAACCTTTTATTATACATTTTTACTTTTTTTACCAAAGAATAAGATTTAAAAAAAATAACTAAACAAATTGAAAATTTCAAAAATGTTATCAAGTATAGGAAATTCCAATATAATAAAAGATTCAGTGAAAATTGCATGTATCTATTTCATGTAATTTGTTGATTTTGTCAAAAACCGATTTTGTGTAAAAACTCCTGTTTTTTTCTTATTTTTTTTTTTATTTTACCCTGGGATTTTGAAAACTTCTGGAAATTTTGATCTTCCAATGTACCAACTAGATTCACTTTCCCACAAGAAAAGCTACCAAAGTTAAAAATCGAAGCATTATTTCGACAACTTATCGTGTATACAAACATTCGCGCTCGTTTTTGACAACAGTATGCCGGTCGCAGTGGTTAGATTAGACTAGATTAATATTTCATTATAATCTTATTTACAAACTTTACACATTTTATTGTGAATATTAAAAATTTGTTTATAAATTGTAGTATAAATTCAGGGGTGTTCTGATAGGGTTTATTATATATACGTAGTATACTCTCAAGAGTTGACTCTATCAGAAGCTATAAGAATAATTTTTTTTTTGTAACGCAAAATTAAGTATTTTAATTAGAACATTGAGTTCATAAACTTATAACACATTATATAATACATTTAAATACAAATTATATGGTTACATTTCGGTTGGATCTCAAAATTATCAGTTGTAAATCAAAGCTCAGGTTATTCAATTTGATATTGTTAAAATTTATAATTTTGAAATTTCTTAATATTTTAGGCTACAGTTAAAAGAGGTAGAAAACTTCGAGTTGATGCAAATATAATTTTGAGGCATTTGAAAAAAGAAAGCACGAAATTATAAATGAACAGTAAATAGTAAAAAAACGAAGAGCTAGAGCTAAGTACCAAGTCACTAGGCTTCTATCTCATAAAACAGCTTATAATAAACTCGCTAACTCACTAAAAAAGGCTTTGGAAAAATATAAATCATATGAGTTTGAACAAAAATTACACTCTCTATCAGTCATTGATAGGAGTCTATGGAGGGAAACTAAATACTTACTAAAATACTATAAATACTTTATACTTCAGTATAAATCTTCTTCACCTCCACTGTTAAATGCTGACAACGCTCTCGCCGTTTCAGATGCTGAAAAATCAGAAGTATTCCAAGCCTATCTTTCTAAAACTTTTTATCCGCATGAGGATATCTATAATCCACAACATATTATTGTTGTTGAAAATTATTTAAATTCTACCTTACCATATGCTCGCCCAGAAAAATACTTTACACCTAATGAAGTTAAAAATATGATCTCTAATTGTTATCGCAAAAAATCTCCAGTGTTTGATCTAATAACGGCTAATGTTGCTAATTGTTTACCGAACAAAGCCTTTATAATGCTTACTTATAGCTACAATGCTATTTTAAGACTTTCATACTTCCCCACTCTTTGGAAGTTTTCGCAAATAATTATGTTTGCTAAGCCGGATAAACCACCCGACCTCCCAACATCCTATAGACCTATTAGTCTGTTGCCATATTTTTCAAAAATTTGCGAAAGACTCATTCTCAAACACATTTACCCATACATAATTTCAAAAAATATACCCCCATCTTCACAATTTGGTTTTAGAGCCAAACACAGCACCGTACACCAAGTCCACAGAGTAATTGATGCAATCTCTACCTTCCTTGAAAATAAATGCTACTGTCATCTCCCAGGCATTTGACAAAGTCTGGCATGATGGTCTTCTGTTTAAGCTTCGCAAATTTCTTCCTCCTTGTAGGGAGCCGGTCCTGGTGAAGATGGCTCAACACGATTTAACGACGAAGTCCACTTTATCGTCTATCTTCTTCGGAGAGCGTAGGAAATTTGTAGTAAATAAACAACTCGTTTTTTATAAGTTTTAAAATCAAGTTATTTATTAACTGAGACAAAGTAAAATAATAAAGGCTAGCCCGATGTGTTGTTAAGTATAGAACAACGCCACCGGTCCATGCGTACTTGAGGCTTAACTATGTCTGAATCTTAATACTACCACAACCCTTTTTATATTAAACTAATCATGGACGTAGTCTCAGAATATACGTGTGTGTCATGGTAAACCGGAACACAAGTTTCGTGTTTACTAAGACACGATTATTGAATGCATATTTGCTTTCTAAAAATGCATATAACAAGATCTATAAATAATATAAATAATATACGTATTTTAATTCTACGAATTCATATAACAAGAATATAATACTAGATCTATAAATTGGATATATGCAGTTATTGCAAACAGTATCAGCTCAAGGTAATAAAAATAAAGTAATAAAATAAAGTAATATGGTCAGATTACTACATCCTGCATTATTTCTACTAATGAAGTCATATCTTATAGACCGACATTTTCAAATACGTCAAGGTTCCTTCCGCCACCTCAAATATAGCCACAATAAGTGCTGGAGTTCTCCAAGGAGGTGTGTTTTCTCCTATTTTATTTAATATTTATGCTGCTGATCAACCTTCTACACCAAATACTATGTTGCAGATTATGCTGACGATAAAGTCATATTATCAGTACATAATGATCCATTAATTGCTTCAAGAAATTTACTATCCCATTTAAATATACTCTCTGAATGGTACACTTAATGGAAAATTAAATTAAATAACAACAAATCCACTCACACAACATTCACCCTAAGACATGGACTTTGCCCTAGCGTAACTGTAAATAATCTAACCAATCCCTTCTCTTGACACTGTTGAATACTTAGGACTAAACCTCGACAAAAGACTGACCTGGCAAAATCATATTAGAAAAAAAAGATTACTACTTAATGCCTGCTCTCGCTCTCTAAAAGTATTACTTTCAAAAAATAAATGTTCAAAAATAAAAACAAAACTTCAAATATACAAATCTCTTTTAAAACCCATATGTACGTATGGAATCCAGCTGTGGGGATCGGCAAAAAAATCAAATATAAATAAAATTCAGGCCTTCCAAAATATTACCCTTCTTAAAATTACAAATGCCCCACCCTTCGTCTCTAACATGACTCTCCACAAAGACCTAGGTATAAAAACAGTAGAAGAAGAAGTTCTGTTTTCTATTAACGATTTTATAATAAATTAGAAAATCATGAAAATCCTCTAATAAAAAGCTTACATATCCCGTCACTCCCTGGAAATCCCCGTCGTAGGCTTAAAAGGAAATGGTGTAGGGATCATTTAATTTAATCCTAATAAGCTAAGTATCACATAATTAACAAGCTAAGTGTTACCAATGGGTGGCTTCTTATTCACTTAACCCTATAATGTTTATTACCCTAATCTCACATATACTTATTATGCTTAATTGTATAGATTGTATATTTCTTGTAAAAATAAAAAAAATAAAAACATATGGCGTAGGTTTATTGGTGAAAACTAAATTAAATAAACATAAAACAAAACTATAATTCGTGGTTTATATATTTAATATTTATTATATTATATTATAATTTATAGTTATTATTCATTTATGTTTTAAAAAAGTCAAGGTTTCTACTTAGTATGTACAGAAATATAAAATTACTGCATATTAAAAAAAAATAAAAATACAATTTTTAATTTTAATTTAAAAACATTAATTGTTAATTTTATTACTGTTGCGTAGATTATTATATTATGTACCTATATCCGACATCTAAGATTTGACCGATTTTGAATGTTTTTTTAACTGTTTATTTTGTTTTTTTTTTGTTACGATTTTGTAGTACTGCATGTTGGCGCATCCTTATTGTTTGGTAATATGTGATAATATGAGTAAGTATTTCTTTTTATGTTGAGAACATGGAAAACATAAAAGATTAGAACTGTTTTGCATAATATCTTCAACTCAGCAATCAACACATTTTCATTATTAGAAAACTTTTCAAATGAATTTCCTATCAACAAAATTAAATTAAAAAATCCTTGATTTGGATGTGTTAATCTTCCCCTGGACTTCATATTTGTAAAAGTTGCTTCTTGTGTAGTTGAAGAATTACCTGTAAAGTATTTGACATTAGTATTTATCATGAACTAAGATCATAGTTCTAAGTTCATAAAGTTCATAGTATTTATATTTTATATTAATTTCTAACTGTTTTTTATTTTAAGGACTATATTTTATTATTTCTAATTCCATTGAATTAATGGAGTAATATACCTTTGTTAAATATAAGTATATCTTAGTACGAACCTGGATAGTTAATAACATCTACCAAATGTTGTATGTGTGATATATTATGTGAAAATGCTATTTTATTAATCCCCAAAACATCCTCCGTCATCAACTTATCTTTTATATAGGATGTTATTTGACTCTCTTCAAAATTTATAATTACTTGTTTTTCTACTGTTGCTTTAATTATATCTGTTTTTTCATTTTTTATACAGAAATAACTCAGATCTACCTCATCATAATGAAAGTACCAGCCATCAGGTAATTTTATACTATTTGGAATTTGTTTCAAATCGGATATCAAATGATCAGAGGTTTCAAAACACTGAATCTGTTTCATAAAAAAATTTAAAATATTGGATACCTGTATCATTTTTATATAATTATTTTTTAATCCGCTGTGAATTATTGTTATGTAATAAAAGCTTTGTTTCAGTACTTTCAATGGGCCACAACAATTGTCGCTTATATTTAAGAATATCATTAACAAGATTGTCTTCTATCGATCTTTTGTTCGAAACCTAAATATTTTATTTCCACATGTAACTTTATTTATAACTTTCATTTAATAATAAATTACCTGTTCATATAATAAACTTGATGTATTATTTATTGTTTCGTAATTAAAAACCGAGGGAAAAGAACCTTTTTTGAAACCAGGATTGAGTCTTAATGTAAAAGGAGTCAACTATAATATTGTAAATAATATGTTTATGTACAATTGTATTAAATATTTATGAATAAAATCAACATACTTCATCATTAGTGTTATTACCAGACCATCCTGAATAATTGTTTAAAAAGTCATCTGGCTTAAAGTGTTTTTCGCATACGAAATTAACTTTTGTAGCAAAACCATTTACTTTTAAAACGATGTCAGTCCAAATATTTACCGAGGTCTTAGGAACTTTAAAAAAGGTACATTTACTAATATCATCTGCGCTTGTGCTCAATTTAATTGCACATTTTCTTCCCATTTTTATGAAATAAATAAACACAGTTTTACAGAAAAGTAACAATAACGTTTATTCTGGAAGTTTGGAGTAATGCTCAATGTAAAAAGTAACTATTAAGTAACTATTTTTAAACAAAATATTAAAAATATTAAATATGTCCGCTAGAGTGAGTTACTATCGCATAGTTTTGTACCCATAACATTTCCTAACCGGTATTAGGGTATACGTGACCAGTCCATATTGTCATAGTTCATGCTTTGAGGCAACCTGTATTATCTATAAACCTTGCTCCACAAATACTTCACTAGACCGTGATAATTGGAGTCAACTGATAAGTGTTATAGATTATAATAATATATTATCTATGTTAATATACAAATTACCACTTCACCAAAATTTCCCGCATAAATTAGAATATTATTTTAATTATTACATTAATTGTTATTTGTTACTGCATATAAGAGCAGTATACTATAGATTTATTTAGTATGAATATTTGTTTTGTTTTTTTTATCAGTTGAATTACAGACCAATATAAAATGATCTGGAATGATGTTTTTTATAGTAATTTCGTATTATTACAATTGTATTGCATTTTCCAATGGGGTTTCCGTAGGAAGTATGAACTTTTTCTCTCGCGAAATCTGTCGAAGTAGTTAGTTCTATCACCGTTTAATCGAATTTTTCATGGTTTTTTCAATCTCGATTATTTTTGTTACTTACTTTAATTTTCTTTCTTTCTTTCTTCTAGCTTTTACAGTCCATTTAGGACCTTCGCTGCCTCAACCACATCTTTCCACCTATTCCTATCTTCGCTATCTTCAATCCTTATTAAATCTTCTGAGATTTCCGTGAGATCCGTTTTCACTCTGTCCACCCATCTTTGTCTTGGTCGAACCCTTGGTCTTTTACTGTTTAGTCCTCCAGTGAATAGATTTTTTGCAATACCTTTCGATCTCCAAATATGACCCACCCATTCTAACCTTTTCTAAACCATTCTCAATTTGATTTCGTTGTGCATATTGTTACGGTTGTTTATATTAGTTCCTAGATACTTGAAATCCGTTACTTGTTGGAAGACATATCCATCCACTAGTTTATCATCTAGAGCTCTCTCTTCTCTTGATACTACTATGTATTTAGTCTTTTCATGATTGACTTTTAATCCAATCGGTTCCGCTGCTTTAATTAGGTCCGCAGTCCTCATTTCCACATCGATTCGAGAACTACCAATTATTACTATGTCATCTGCGTATGCTAAGATAGTGTTCTGTCCCAAAATTTCCATATTTTGTCTAGCAGAGAGAGATCTTATTACTTTTTCTAAAGCCAAATTAAAAAAAACTGGAGAGAGCGTATCTCCCTGTCTTAGGCCAGCCCTCACTTCAAAACTTTCTGACAGTGTATTTGCATATTTTACTCTACATTTTGTTTCGGTATTGCACTCTTTTATCAGCTGGATTAGTTTGGTTGGTATACCAAATTCCTCTAGTGCTGCACATAGTTTTATCCTTATAATACTGTCGTACGCCTGTTTGAAGTCCACGAAGCAAAGATGCACTTCTCTACCATACTCATAGTACTTTTCTAACAATTGTCTGATTCTAAAAATGGGGTATGTTGTAGATTTCCCTCTCATAAATCCGCTTTGATAGTCTCCAATTATGTCGTTAGCATAGACTTCCAGCCTTCACAGGATTGCTATCAACAGAACTTTATAGCAAGTGTCTAAAAGTGAGATTCCTCTATAGTTTGATGTTTCCATCGGGTCTCCTTTTTTATACATCGGGAAAATGATCGCTGTTTTCCAGTCGTTCGGGACTTTTCCACTTACCCATATTTCTTTGATCAATAGCTAAATCTTTGATATTCATTTTGGGTTAGCTGTTTTAATTAATTCCGCATTGATATTGTCTTCCCCCGGTGCCTTGTTGTTTTTTAGAGATTTAATTATCAGTGTTATTTCTTCATATTCTGGTTCTGTTAATTCAGGCTGTACAGAGTTGTAAGTGGTATGTTCTTGACATTCCTTTGGGTGGACATCCTCATTAGTGGTACTCAGTAATTCTTTGAAATGTTTCCGGAATTCTTCAACTATATTAGATTCCTCTGTAATCAAGCAGCCGTGGGTATCTTTAATTATGCAGGTTTTGGATTTAAAACCATCCTTGAAGATCTGCATTTTCCAAAAAGTAGTCGTGGATTCCTTCTGTATTCTTCTATATTTCTTATTTTTTGTTGTTCATACTCTCTCTTTACGTTTCTTATTTTCTTACTTGCTATTTTTCTGAGTTCCTGATATCTTTCCACATTCTCAGGCGTTGGTTCCTGAATCATTTTTTGTCTAGCTTTACTTCGCTTTTCTGTAATGTCTCTACATTCGTCATCAAACCATGGTTTCTCTCTAGTTTATATTTCTTTCTTAAACAAAAGAGCCGCTTTATTAACAGTTTCCTTGACAATATTCCACCCTTTTTCACTATCAGGCTCTGTATCCAGTTTGTTTGATTCAAGGATATTGTTAAGATTATTATGGTAGGCAGTAATTTTTTCCTGGTTTTTTATTTTGCCCATATCTAACCGGAATTTTTTCTTTATTCCTTTTTGGTTCCTATTTCATTGTCTTGACACATTCACTTTTAAAGAACTGATGACCAGGTAGTGGTCAGTGTCGCCATCTGCTCCTCTATAGCTTCTTACGGAATTTATACTGGATTAAAATCTTTTATCAATCACTACATAATCTATCTGGCTTTTATATTGGCCATCTGGGGATATCCAAGTATGTTTATATATATCCTTTCGTTGGAACAGTTTATTACCAGCCCTTTATCTGTGCAAAGACTAATTAATCTCATACCATTATTGTTGCTTTCTTGGAGTAAACTTTCTTTGCCTACAATTGGTTTGAATACATTCTTCCTTCCTACTTGAACATTAAAATATCCTACTACTATTTTTATGCTTTCTCTGGGGATATTGTCAAGTACTCTATCAAGGTCATCGTAAAATTGATCCTTTAGTTCACAATCTGCAGTTTTCGTTGGAGCATAACAATTGACGATCATTGTATCAAATGTTTTCCCAGTTACTACTATGTAGCTAATTCGGTCATTGATCGGTTCAAATTTCTTTACTAGTTTTGACACGGCTGTCTTCGTTATAAAACCAACTCCATTTTCGTGTTTTTCATTGCTCTTTCCTCTAAAGAACACTGTCATATTTTCGGATTTGAGATTGCCCGATCCTGGCCATCTAATCTCCTGCAATCCCACTATATCAACATTGTATCGGTTAATTTCCTTTAATACGCATTGTAAAGAGCCTGGTTTATACAAAGTTCTGATATTCCATCTTCCAAATCTCAAAATTCCAGCATTTCCAGTCCGATTTCCAAGTCTGTTATCCAAATTATCAATCGATTTCCAAGGCTTAGTGGTTTTTGGTTTCTTAACAGTATTTTTTTTACAAGGACGGGTCGTTGGACCGTCGCTTAACCCCCAACCTGGAGGACCACTTAGACCCTCCCAACCATTTAAGGTTAGGAGAGAAAGGCTACTGCAATGCACCAAGTGCATTGGGCGATGGGGACGCCACTTTCCCAATTTTAATTTTACTGTACTATATTTTATGTGTATGATCCACACAAATGAAACGCCAACGTATGGCATACACATTCGCAAAAGAAAAATTTCGTAAATATAAATATAAATGTGTATTGTGTATATATATTATATTTGTTGTTTTACATCCGTATATTAATGATTAATAATGGACTTCGGACTTAGTGCGATCGGGTATAACACATAAATCGGTGTTATCGGGTTTACCTACAACGACTTGAACGGAAAAACCATCAGTGAACGACGATATCCACGACCAAAATAGTTTTCCAACCCAAATAATTATTACGAAAAATGACGAAAATTTAATTTTATTGTAAACTTATTTGATTTTAAATACAGATACTCTAAAAAAGTATTTAGAATACTATTTACAAATACTCTTATTAAAAGTATTTGAAATACGTATTTGAGTACCAAAAAAGTATTTGAATACTTTTACTCAAATACTGTACAAGATTGTCAATTGATATACATATATATATATATCTATATCTATCTATATCTATATCTATATCTATACTACTATATAAAATAGAACCCCCTTTTTTGTATGTACGCGCATAACTCAACAATGCCTGGACCGATTTCGCTCATTCTTTTTTTGTTTGGGTCGTAATTGCCAGGAGAAGGTTCTTACGGACGAAAAATTTGAGAAAGTTATCGGGTTAGAGAAATATGACGAGGTTGTGATGAAATTACAGAAGCGCCATCTATCCAGCAAATAGTCAACTAAATTATTACAACCATTTAAATAAAATCAATCGTTCATTTAAAATGTTTTTAAAAATGCATGCAAATAGACATACAAACTTAAACCGTTGTCATAGTAAAAAAAGAAATTAAAAATCTATATATATATAAAAATGGAGACAAAAATGTATAAAAATTCATCAATTGAGAACAGCTGAACCGATTTCGCTAATTATTTTTTAGTTGTATTTGTTATTGTCTGGAGAAAGTTTTTACGAAAAAACATTTTTAAAAAGTCAACCGAATAAGCAGAAAAAGTGCAAAATCTATTCATTGATGTCTGGGATTTTAACTCGATACCATTGTCTTTATTTACTCTATGGTAGACGTAGACATCTAAACATCAGCTCGATGTACAATCAATATAATCTATGGTTTCTATAGTTTTTTAGTTTGGAAATTTGAAATTTGTTGAGTGAATTTTTTTTTAGTTCACAATAATCTATCTATCTTCTTCTATCTTTAAATAAATAAAAATAGAGACAAAAATGTATAACATTTCATCAATTGAGAACGGCTGGATCGATTTCGCTCATTCTTATTTTGTTTGGGTCGTAATTTCCAGGAGAAGGTTCTTATGTAAGAAAAAGTTAAGAAAATTGCACGGAAAATTAAAAAAAATACAATGAAAAATAAAAAATACCGATGACTACTATTACTATTATTATTATTATTATTATTATTACTATTTTATTTTCGGTAATCATGGTAACAATTTTTTTGTTATTATTATTTATTTTCCCCATTTTTGTAACATTTTTCACTGATGATTCGCTCGTATTGGTCGCAAGAGAAGGTGCTTATGTAGTACAATTTTAGGAAAATCCACCAGAAAACTTCGGAATCTGGATGTAAAAAAACAACAACAACTATCACTGCAGTGATAACAAAACTTTATTAAGGTCACTATTGATTATGATTGAATATAATAATTATAGACCTGTTGTTATATTTTGTTAAAACTATAACAACAAAAATAAGAATTAGCAAAATAAGTCAATGTCTACAGTAAATTTCAAATTCACAGCAATAAACTAACATAACAAGTTATGTTATTAGATCGATGCTTACAATTTACACGGTACATTCGTAAAATCGTACCACAAATTTAGTGTGCAATAAGAAAGCATTTTACAAAATTCGCATACTAAAGTGGTGGTTTTACAAGATTTTTGAGAATCAAAACGGTCAATGAAAATGTCTAAATTTTGAACACCGTTAAACCGAATATTAAATAACAAATTAATCAAAATTTGAATCATATTATATAGAATTGGCATTTTTAACGGGCAACGAAGTGCACGGAGCCAGCATGGCTAGTCGAATACATTAAATTAAATGCGGAGATGAGGAAGAGAGTTTTGAATGATTTCGATAAGTATTCCTTTAAGCTTATAGTACCAAAGCACCTAAGATTTTGAACAATGCAATTTTTGGTATATATAAATTGAGCGTGATAAAGATTTTATACTAATGTTGTACTTGTTGCGTGCCAGTATCAGATTTAAATCCAGATGGTTATTTTGATCGAAAGTTAAACTCAATAACGAAATATGTCTTTATTGCGTATAAATTAAATACATGTAACAAACAAAATAATTGGCTGAGTGTCGTGAAAGTGCTCAGTTGTTGATAGCTTTGGTACATCTGTCATTGCTGGTCTTCGGGCTCCCTTATATATTGTGGTGCGTCTTTTGTTTACGTCGAGTTGTCACCTTCTGGGTGAAACCAGGTGTCCTTGTAGTTGTTGTTACAAATTTGGACACAAATTTGATAATGTGCAATAACATCTCAAATGCATCATTAGTGCACTATAATTATTGGTGCGCTTACTATCCCGACACGAGGCATGGTCATACTAACTTAGCCTTGATATCTCGTAGCCCATAACAAGACCTTGCACAGTGCTTGCAGTGTGCTGTTAAACCGACATAAAAAGACGGTGCTGTGAAAATGTTCACACACCATAGATATTCATATTCACTGTGTTACAGTACCGTGCAATAGACGGTCCTATGACCGTACTTAATAATATTGTTGCGCAGTGTCTGGTCGGTGTTACCGGCATCTATATATATAAAAATGGAGACAAAAAATTCGAAATTGCATCAGTTGAGAACGGCTGGGCCGATTTGGCTCAAATTTTTTTTAAATGATAGAGAATGTCGGGGAGCGGGTTTATAGCATAAACTATGGACCTCACTCCTGTGAGTTAAAGATTTAGAGACAAAAACTGAGTTACACCGGTGGCGCCCTCTAGCAGATAAAAATAAAAATATAATATTAATAATAATACAAATATCGACTGTAGGTGTCTTAAGGAATATGAATAACAACACGGTTGTAATGGCGGAAACACACTTTATTATTGGTAATTATCACAATAACGACGCGCGAGTGTTGGCGACGACGGTTAGGCAAAAGCTAAAAGCTCGTCGCCGCCGCCGACCGGGCCGTCGGCCGTGCCTTGAGGCGGCGGCCAGATCGGTTGTCCAGTCGCGTTATCGCGGACGAGAAAAGGCAGCCGCGGTCGTTGCGATAACGACCGCGACACGATAATAGCAGGGCTTGAAATCGATTAATATCGATAAAAATCAAAAAAAAAATATATTTTTGTATTCTGGTTGATATACATTTTTTATTATAGACACTTAGAACTTTAGAGTAAACAAATATAATAGTTGGCACATTATTCATTTTATTTTGAAACATTATCGTTTTATGTTATCTATGGACTTTTACAATAAAAAACGACTATTGTTTTTTGGAGAGAATTTTTATGCTTGAATCATGCCTCCTATGAAAAGAACAAACATTGGACGGCGTCCATGTAATGCAAGAAACATTAATGAATTTAGACGTGCTTATAATACACAGGCCGCTGCTGCACAAACGTCGCCTCAAATTCGACAACATGTTAATATAAGAAGAAGAAGTTCAGATGTAGCCTTGAATCGCGCTGCTTTCAAATACGATTTCGCAGTCGCTTACAAAGATCTTTTGTGTGTTGATATCGGCTCATTATATATCGTATGCCAGCATTGCAAGGCAATGAAGTTTCGATTGGAAACCCCCGGCTTATGCTGCGCTGGTGGCAACGTTAAATTACCAGTTTTAGCTCAACCACCAGAGCCATTGTATTTGTTTCTCTATGGAAATACAATCCAATCAAAACATTTCCTGGCGAATACACAAAAATATAACGGAAGTTTTCAAATGACGTCATTTGGAGCAGAAGTTATTAAACTTACGTTTGCCGGGTCAGCTAGTTTGTGTATAATAATATAATAAATAATAACATACAAAATTTAATAATTATTATTCTGATTAATGATTATAATCGTTTATAAATTTATAATAATTTTTTTTTATATTTATATAAACATGTTATCGGCAGAAGCTAATAATAATATTAGATATTTTAGCCTTTTGATCGCTGGCCTAGCTATTATTAGGCGAGTCGCTACCCACTGTACTGTCAACTTATTATTTGTCCAGGTTTAATCGTCCAACTTTACTGTACTAGCCCCTAGGGCCTAGATATATTAAGATTAATCATTACTTGTGGAAACCATAATAATAAATAAAGTATATAGGTAAAATAGTTTCAGTGGCGTAGCCAGAAATCTCCTTAGGGAGGGGCCCACTAGATAAAACACCAAAATCATACGTTTTAGTTTATTATATTTTATATTTAATTAAGACAAGTTAAGTACTTATATTAAAACATGTACCATTTAAGTAATGCCTATTATTTTGACCAGTCTTGTAGTTGCATTCTCCTAGCGGAGATTTTTATGAAATCTTGTGCTATTTCCTCCACAGTTACATTTTCTTCCTTATTTATGTTTGTTAAAGCCAAGCCATTTAGCCTTTCTTGAGATATTGTTGATCTCAAGTAAGTTTTTATTCTTTTAAGAGTAGAAAACGTGCGTTCTGGAGTGGTAGAAGTAACTGGTAGTGTGGAAAACAACTGTAAAAGTGTTTTAATGTTCGGAAAAAGATCTTAGCAGTGCTGTATTGCTTCAATTGCAGTTTGTGATACGTTTTCTGTGTCCTTCCATTGATTTCTCCACATGTGTAATTCAGCACTTAAACTGGATATTGCGTGAGGAAGATCATTTTCATATATAGATGCAGCTGATAAAATTAAATCATCATTATATAAATGCAAGTTACATGGAATTAAGCCTTGAAGTGGTAATACTTGTTTTAACCTTTCATCAAATCTTGAATGTAATTGGGATATTAAACTATTGAGAAATGGTATGTATATAGATACTTTAAAATATTCTTCTGGACTATTAGAACTAACATTTACACGTTTCGTCTGTCTGTTACACATACGAGGCATTTTAATGTCAATATTTACAATAACATAAAATCGAAAAATACTTAGAAAGTTTTACTCTATCAACAATTTTTTGTTTAATCACAGAACCCATTGATTCGATAATTGCGTTTTGAATAATAGAGCTTATCATTGTACAATTTTTAGCAGAAATATCAAAATGAGACTTAAGATCGCTGTCACCAGAATCCATGCGAAAAGACAATAAAGCTCGAAAAATTCCTTGATTACCCGATAAACAATCTTCACGTACATTATCAAATTTAAGTGAACCGGACTCTCGATGACCACGTAATGGCAAGTTATTACGTGCGCAAAAAAGTATAGTTTTAATTATAGGTATAAGTCTCTTACGATTGTGTTCAATTATTTCTTTTTTTTGATTGCTAAGAAGTACATTTACCGCCGTTTGGTCTCCATTTTCATAGTTTTTTAAGAAGTATTTTGCCCTTTCACTAGATATCATATGATATTTGGTTTTAGAATGTTCATTTAAATCAGCCATTGCATTCTTATACTTGGTCATCGGCTCTCTTACTAGGTTCTTTATCGGCTACAAGAAATAATTATAAAATTACTATATTTATAAATAATCAAAGGAAATAATTTTTTTTCTGTGTAATATACCTGGTTGCCTGATCCACCGCCTGAAAAAGCAAATACAACACACCATTTGCAATAGGCTCCTTTATTAATCTCACTATAAGTTAACCATGGAAATATTTCTAAATACTTATATTGAAATTTTCTATTATGTTTGCCTTCTGTACGTATAGGAAAATCATATTTTGGGTCGGGTATCCAAGTCAATTTCAAACAATTAAATATTTCAGAAGACTGTAAAGTGTGTTTGACTACAAAATTGGCAATATCATGCAAATGTCCTGATTTCTAAAATAATAAAAACAAAAGCGTATTACATTACAATACTAATTAAACCTACATTAAAAGTATTCATAGCTAAGAATTGAAAATTTAATACAAGACTTTCTATAAGTTTTAAAATTTATATTTGATGAAAACTGTGTTTTAATAATTATTATAATTCTATACATGTGTGGTATCATATTATTAAACTTTCTAAAATAAAAACAATAATTTGTATTATTTTATTTTTGTTAAAACTGCTATGTCCATAATTTATTCCATAATTAATATAGACTTTTTGAGAGCATTGGTCGGCGGACCCGTTGTTCGAACGCCGAGCGCCACTCGCCATGACTTGCCGTCTCTCAAAATGTCTATATTAAGATTTTTAATATTTGAAAAACTAAATGTCATATTACTCAAATACTACTCAATAGTATCATTGCAACATTACGTATAGCGTATATACTTACAGCCTTGCTTATTTATTTTATAATATAATACCTTCTTGATTTCCGTTGAAATTAGTGTCTGTGAGTCAGACTGTGATTGCTGTTGTCCGTCATCCACGACGTCGTTAGATTCTATTTTAATTTTTTTCTGTGTTGAGTTAAAAAAATTAGTTATCTTCGATGTTCTTTTATTTTGTTGCATATTACTTTTAAATTCGGTTGTCAATTTATACAAATATTAAAATATATACACAAGTAGATAGTTAAGTTATAACTTATAAACAATGTATTGACAAGTAAAATAATACGTTATTCACAACTACACGATTAGACTAGGATCACACTATATTGCGTTTTATCGGCAATTAATAGCAATTGAAACTGAGCAACGCGTGTGCGGTATCGACGTATTGTCCGAACGGTTCCAGATAAACGTTCTGGACTAGAATCTAGATACGATAATCCATTATTGATTTTATCTTTTGCTATTTATATTGTACTGCAGGGTATCGCAAAACAATGCGAATTAACAATTTACTATTTTTATTTTGGTTTTCATATCAAATCATTATTTAATCATACATTATAAAGTATTAAAGTATAATACGAGTGTCGATTACTCAGTAATATTGTGTTATACTATTATAATATGTACTACACGGGCCAAGGGGGGGGGGCGGGCCCCCATGGGCCCCTCTCTAAATACGCCACTGAATAGTTTTTGTTATCTATGGTGGAAACTTGGGACGCGGCGCGCTCTCTCTCTGAACGAAATTATTTATAATAATAATATAATCAATTAATATATTAAATATAAGTTTATTTTATATATTTTGTAGTTTATAAAGATAGCGGAGTGCTGCTCGCTGTATAGATATTACATTATTACGTTACTTTAGCTGCGTACGCACACATGTGTAGTTGTACTGTTGTGTTTGGTGGTTATAGATATCCTATTATACCGATTACCGACTCCGAATTTGTTAATTTGTTTGTTTCTGTCCTTATGTGGACATAAATATCATCTATACAGTTGTATCACAGAATAAACAGGAAGGAATCTTAACCCTACAATGCATGGTATTGCTTCTCGGCATAAACCGATAAAAAAGGTTATAATCAGATATTTATCTATGTTAGTTCGTGTATATTAGTTTTAATCATATCAAAATAAAATAATATATTACGTTATTTTCTTTCAAACCGATAGATAGCAGTATGTAATTGGAAAAATTAAACTATTTATCGATGGACCGGTACATATGAATGTGACAATATTCTGGGTTTTTTTTCAACAATTTTAAATCATAAAATATGTTTATGGATAATAATAAAAATATACCCGTGTTCATATATATCTAAACTTTAGATAATTTCAAAGATTATACAGATAAGTCAAATATTTTATTTGTAAATCAATAATACACGGTTGTTGCTCATACGCAACAGTATGCATTTACCATTACACGTGACGTATATTTTTTTCGAAGTTTTACAGTGCCGTCTTTTTGCGAGTTTTTTTATTTTACTTTTTGCATCTGTAGTGATTTTTAATATTATTATTATTATTATGTGTAATAATATTCTGTGTTATCGCTGTGCGTCGTGCAGACCACGGCGACAGTATTAAGAAGTATTAACAGTCTATTTTTATATTGTTTAATTTACTTTTTTATTTTTTATTATTTTAAATATATTGTTTTCGGCGTGCGTCGATCGACGATTAGATCGACCATATTAGATTGCAGTATGTCCCGTCAGTGGTCAGTCTGTCTGCACTCGCTCGCCGAGTTGGGCATATGGTTATAAATAAATATATTCTATTGTGTTTATGAAATTACGATTATTATTATATTTTCAAATTGTACATTCTGACAAAATTATTACGAAGGTGACCACTCTCCTATCACATCAAAAATACGTAAAATTTTTCATTATGTGTAGAAGACCATTGTTCGACAGAGAAATTATACAATTACTGGAAAATAAACTTCCATATGATTCTGAAGACGATTTGGAATCTGGTGACGAACAAGGTAATATATATATAGATGATAATATAGTTGGTTTAGAGGCACTCGATACATTTTTAGAAAATATTGATGACGATGAATTAGATCCGTTCCTTAATTCTATAAACTTATTAGATAGTAACTTAGATATTAATATTGACATGGGAGATGAATGTGAACCTGACGGTCCATCGATATCTCTTTCAAACTGTATTTCTGTACAGCCGCATGCAAAAAATGAAATATATAAAACTCCAGATCTCAAAGTTAAAAATTTAAGAAAAAAATCCAAATTAGATGTAACCACGCCTCCTTTTGTTGTTAAGCCTCAGCCTAAAATAATAAAAATAAAAAAACAAAAGTTGGATATTTCTTGGAAACATGAAAAATTATTTAGGTACCCAAAATGTAGAAAATTTACTGGTAACTTTGCACTTTCTGATGAAATTTTAAATTTAAATACTCCGTATCAAATATTTGGCTACTTTTTCCAAGACGATTTAATTGAACATATTGTGTATAAAACATTGATATATAGCGTACAAATAAATCCAAATAAAAATTTTAAAATAATTTCAAATGACGTGAAAAAATATTTAGGAGTCTGTCTATTAATGGGTTTAGTAAATATTTCTAATATTCAAAAATATTGGTCTCCAAACTTAGGAAATCAAATAATTCAAGAAACAATGAGCGTCAATCAATTTGAACAAATTTGACAGTTCATACACTTCAATAATAATAACAATATTATGTTACCTAAAGACCACGCAGGCCATGATAGATTACATAAAATTAGGCCAGTCATGAATTTAAAAAAAGAATTTAAAAAAACGATTTGCTTCTATACTTTTAGAAGAAGCTTTATCTATAGATGAGCAATTATGCTCAACTAAAGCTCGTCATTTTCTCAAGCAATATTTACCAATGAAACCTCATAAGTGGGGGTACAAATTTTTTGTATTATGTTTTGTGTCTAGTTTTTCCTACAATTTTGAAATGTATAGTGGCCAAGAAAACAATGACGTTAATAGGTACTCATGGGAACCAGATTTTGGCGCTTCGGGAAATGTAGTCGTTCGACTATGTAGAATAATTCCAAAGAATATGAATTATAAAGTTTATTTCGATAACTACTACAACACGTCTGTACCATTGATGGTGTATACTGTATATGAAAAACCGTCAAATATGTTCTTTGGGAAAGGTTCGCAGAAATCGTCTAAATAATATTTTATTACCTAATGAAAAGGATTTTTTTAAAAAACCACGAGGTTCGTCCGATTATTGTTTAGCAAACATTAATAATCAAGAAGTTTTTGCTACATGCTGGCGTGATAACAAGGTAGTAACTTTACTATTTACATTTGTGGAAATCGATCCAATGTCTAAGGTAAAAAGATTTTCAAAAACGGAAAATAAATCCATTGAAATAGACTGTCCACATATTGTAAGTGTATACAATAAACACATGGAAGGAGTAGACCTATTGGATAGCTTGTTAGGACGACAGAAAATTAAAATAAGAAGTCGTAAATGAATCGCTTTTTGTTAAAAGGGCACATGTTACATTTTTCGTAAAAATGGTTTTATTTTGGTATTCTGTTATTTGTATATAAGTTTATCATATATGTTAAAATGGCACATGTGCTACTTATTATAACAGAGATATAATTTTTTTTATTCTATGATTTTTGTTAATTTACTGTTAGGCACTGTTGCATAATACTATATTTTATTTTTAGTTTTACCTCGTCGTTATTTCCGTAGTTGTTTGTTATATTATATAATTTAATGACATATTGATAATAATTTAGCGCTGTTGCACGATATAATATTTTATTTCCATCAGTTTTATCGCGTCGTTACGTAGTTGTGGTGTATACAATTATTAAAAGGTATTTTTCTTCATTGTTTCTCGTACTAAAATAAATAAAATTAAGTTATATACTCGTACCTGAGTAAAATGGAATTAGTAAATACAGACGTAATTAATAACGACGATCAGACGAGGAAAAGAAAGACCAAAAATACTCATCTGTACCAAAGGAATATAATAAAATCTGCCAAATTAACTGGTTCATCTTATGTGAATCATAGAAAAAAGGAAGTTCCTGCACTTTCTATTGGTGAATCTTGTCGGTAAGCAATTTTTTATCGTTGCCGTTAATATAATAAATATTGTAATAAAAATTGTCGATTATTTTATTTTAATGGCTTCGTTCGATTTAAAATATTTTAAATTAAACTGTATGCTTTAACGTTTTTTTAAAATTTTCAGCTGCAGAGATAAATGCTTTGAAAAGTATGGACTTGAAACTATACAGGCTGTGTTTGATTTCTTTCATAACTTTGAAAATTTTCAAACTAAAGATGAACAAGATCAATATTTACAAGGACTCATTGATGTTGTTGCAGTGAAAAGACGACGTAAATCCACTAAAGAGAAATTAAATGATAGAGAGGATCCAAAACGAGACTTTTCGTTTAACTATCATGTAATGTTTGGGAATCAGCGAGAAAAGGTATGTCAACAAGCATTTATTTCTATTTTTGCTCTCTCTTGCAAAAAGATTCGAAGATTAAGGGACTTAAAAGTAAATAATGAAATTGCGAAGGACAAAAGGGGCCGGCATACCAGTAACACTCTTCCTGATGATTTAAAACACAAAATATGTGAACATATTTGTTCTTTTCCGGTAAATATTAGCCACTACTCTGAAAAAGAAGTTAAGTATTTAGCATCCGAGCTTAATTATAGAAAAATGTTTAATCTTTTTAAAAATAAAAATCCTGAAATCACTAAAACTTGCTATACCACCTATTGGCAATACTTCAGACAAGAGTTCCCTGATTTACGCTTTGGTCAACCACAGATTGATACATGTTGTACATGTGAGTCACTAAATGTTAAAATTAAATCACCTCATCTCAACGACGCAGCCAAACGTGTCGCAGTCGTGGAAATGATGGTACACAAAAGAAAGGCTAAGAAGTATTATGCGTGTATAAAAAAAGAAGTTGAAGATAAACAGAATAATGTTAATGAAAATGTGCTTGCTATTAGTATGGATTATATGATGAATGTTCCGTTGCCTAAGATTCCTGTGCAAGAACTTTTTTATCTACGTCAATTGACTGGTTATGTTTTTTGTATCCAAAACATTAAACAGAACAAATCAAAAATATTTATTTATCATGAAGGACAGGCAAAAAGGGGACCTGACGAGGTTTGTTCTTTTTTAAAACAGTATATTGACAGTGTACCTATGACGTATGATGAAGTCCACGTTTACGCAGACAACTGTGGTGGACAAAACAAGAATCATGCAGTGTCGCGGTTCTTTTTGGCTTTGACAGACACAGGTCGTTTCAAGAAAGTAAAGCAATTTTTCCCCGTAGTTGGTCACAGCTATTCACCATGTGATAGAGATTTTGCTATAATTAAAAGGTCTTTAAGAAAATGCAATCGCTTGTACACCATTAGAGAGCTTACGGAACTTATCGTCAAAAGTAGCGTGGATCAAAAGTTCATTATGGTAGAGGTAAATGAGAAAATGATTTTAGATTTCCAGTCATGGTGGGGGAAGTACTACAAAATAAGTCCTATTTCACAAGAAACTAAAAGGAAACCAAAACAACAACAGACTAGTTTTGGAATAAGCTCGTATTACCATTTCGAGTACGACACAGCTGCCAAAGGTGTTTGTAAAGCAATGTCTTGTATCAACGGTCTCGTTGTAAACACATTCTGCTTGGCCAATTCAACTCGAACTCCAATCCAACTTCCTCAAGACCTACTGTACACAGATATTGGAGTCTCAATGAATCCAGCTAAACTTGAAGACATTCAGAAGACATTGGACTATATACCAGATGAACATAAAGACTATTATCTTGACATTATAAGCATAAGTATCGTTGCTAGCTATATTTACAATAATGTGTAGTATTATTTTAATATAAAATAAACCAAAACTAAAATTACTTGTAATTATTTGTATACTTTTTTTCTGATTTTTGTTAAAAGGGCACTTGTGCAGCACTTTTGAACTTGAATGAACTTGAATTAAATATTTGTACAGTATCGAAATTCAGTATAAATAATAAATATTGAGCACTATGAAAATAACGCACATACAATTTTTTTTTTACGTAATCACAATATTTTGGAATTTATGTAGTTTTTTATCATTTCCCAAAAGTTTATCTGTTGAAACAAATGTCCTTTTAACAAAAAGCGATTCAAATGGTATTTAAGGATTTTCTATCATTTACTTGATGTGACTGTTGTCAATTCATGGCTATTACATAAACGAATAATTGCTCAAAAAAATAAAACTAGGGACAACGTTGAAAAACCTATGACATTATCTGCGTTTAAAGAAGATCTAGTCATATCGCTGTGCAAAGTTGGTCAGTCAACTAACACTAGAGGAAGGCCGTCAAATACCATAGAGAATGCACTATTACAAAAATCCAAAAAACCAAATGCTTAGAAACCACCAAATCAAGATCTACGCATGGATCGCATTGATCACTGGCCGATCGATGCACAAACAAGGATTCGTTGTAAAATGCCAAGTTGCAACGGATATACATGGCAAGCGTGTGAAAAATGTCAAGTTGGATTATGTGTTGGAAAGGGAAAAACTTGCTTTAGAAAATATCATACAACCTAATAATATTGCTAATTTAACTATGTAATAATTCAAATGTGTATTTAATTTAACTAATTTTAGATATCTTTATGTATTATAATATGACAACATTAAAAAAAAATGTCAAATTGGATTATGATTTATTATTATTATTTATTATTTTATTTATGATTTATTCTTGTTGTATAAATTAAAATGTGTATAATTTTGACAAATTTTAGGTATATCTATTATAATATGACAACATTTTAGAAAAATTAAAATATATTAATTTATTCTATTTTTCGTAGTTACAAATGCATAATGTTGCTCTACAGCAACAACCAACTTTTTCAACTTTTTCAACACTTGAAATTAAAATGGATTTTTTTAATTATTTTTTACGTATTCTATAGCTTTAGAACTATTTAAAAACAATTTTTTTATAACAATAAAAAAAATCATGCATTGTAGGGTTAAGGCTTGACCAAAACCGGTCCACCATATCTAGAATTTAAAAGTGCTACCAAGAAACAAATATTTCCTTTTTTTTTAAGTTGTATGTGGTTATTGGGTGTACTGTTAAACTACAATTTTCGATATGATGATTCACGTAACCAAGACCATAACAACAACACGCGACTTCCACGGATTATAAGACTGTCGATTTTCGTACTCCATTCCGGTTACATCATGACTTTTCACTCTCCAGTCTCCATTCAACTTGTGTTTTATTTGCTGTTCTATAGTTGATATTTTATTTTATTTTTGTGGTATTTTATACATTATTTACGAAATGTCTTTCGTTGTTAAAAATAGCTCGGGTAGTAGATGCTCGTTGGTGTATTATACCAGCCTTTGGTCGAGTTACAATGATGAAGTACGGATATCATTTTTTAAATTTCCAAAAGATCATCAAAGGTAAGAACCGTTTGTATTTATATTATTTACTAAATGTAATGTTCTATTTAATGTTAAGCATTTGTCCATTATTTTATCTATCTACCCATAAAATGCAACCTACGTATTTATTACAAATAACAATAAACATGTATACTAATAAGAATGTTATTGCTACCTACCTATTCGTAATAATATACTATCTTTAATGAACTACCTACATGTATTGCTTAAAATAATGTAAAACATTGGACATGTGCCTAATTTGTATTTTTTTTTTTAATGTGTACAAAAGTACTAGATGTAAAATGTAATTATTATTTTAACTTTAGGTGTGCTTCTTGGGTTGAAAAATGTGAAGCACAATATTTACCAACTACAGACCTTGATGTTCTACACAAAACGTACAAGTTATGCTTCTTACATTTTGAAAATGGAATTTTTATGAATGCAATAAAAAAAAACTGAATCAGACTGCGATTTCAACAATATTTGCTAAAACCCCAGTTGTATCTAAAAATATTTCTTTAGTTGGCTCAGAAAATATTGAAATTTCAAACGTATCAAATGATATTAGTTCAATGACTGATGACTGATACTCCTAATAGTAAGATATATAATAATCCTTTCAAAAATGAAAAACATCAAATGGATCATTTAACTATAGAGACCGAGCAGTGGTACAGCTATCGCTCCCAGTGGTAAATTTGCTTACTTTTACCGGGAAACAAATCACACGCAAAATGTGTTATATTAATAATATTGCATGTATTCCATTTGATTTATAAACATTTTGATACGTACTTTGCGTAATTTACTATACACTTTACGTATAAACATTGTAGATAGGTATCTTAAGTTTAAAACTAAACCATTTATATAGTTATTTTAATTTTCTTTATAATAAAATATATAAATATGAATAAAAAATCGAATAACAATTGTTGTGTTGTGAATTGCAATAATACATACAAAAATACAACAAATATAAAATTTTATAATTTTCCAAATCGGCACATGAGAAAAAAACAAAAGACTGTTGGATTAAAGCAGTTAACAGAGTTGAGTAAGTAAATGAGATATAAATAATAAAAAATAAATTATTTTAAATAAAAATGTATAAAATATTATATACATTTATAGTCATTTATCAAAGTATTTATTTGAATTATATGTTACCTTATTAAAGTATTAATGGAAAACCTTGGATTCCAACAAAGAACAGTGTCATTTGTAGTGCTCATTTTGTTGGAAATAAGAAATCACTTGATCCAAGGAGTCCTTCATATATACCAACAATATTCCCAAAACTTTATAGAAAGAAATTGAATGACCCATTACAACAAAGTGCAAGATATGAACGAGCTATTAATCGTGGTGCCCTAGCTATTGAAAATCAATCAAACAATTCTGATGAAGTTGTAGGAGTCTTACCCCTTATAATAGATCAAAATATATAAATACTTCAGTTAGTATATGTACACAAGTAGCATTTGATGTGCCTGATGATAATTTTATATTTTCTTGTGATTTTGATGGTAATAATATTAGCACTCAAGTATCAATTCCTAAATTATTTCATAATTTTAATAAACCTACTATGGTTGAAAAATCTTGTGGGTTAGATTTTGAAAAACCAACATTTTGTTTTTCTAAAATTTCATTTCATGGGTATGATTCAATCAAGTCAGAAAATTCATTAAAAGACTTAACTGGCACAACTTTTGAAATATTTAACTTTTTTTTGAAACTTTTACCTCAAAGTAATAGATTAATTATAAGTCAGGAAAATACTCTATTAATTTGTTTGATGAAATTAAAACTTGGACTAACATATTCATCTTTAAGCACATTTTTTTCGATTCACAGAACAACTGTAGTAGGGTTTTTTCAGAGTGTTTACTATTTTTAAGTCAGAAATGTAAACATTTAATATTTTGGCCCAGTAAAAGTACAATAATGGAAACGTTACCAGAAGTTTTTAAAAAAATTACCCAAATTGTAGGTGCATTATTGACTGCACAGAAATTCGGTCAGAACAGCCTAAAACTGTGGAGCAGAGGGTTTGTATGTATTCACATTATAAAGGAGGATATACTATTAAAGTACTTGTTGCCATTACTCCAAATGGAATGGTTAGCTTTTTGTCTAAATCGTATGGTGGTAAATCCAGTGACAGTTATATCACTAACGATTCTGGTTTTTTGAATAAACTTGAACCTGGAGACCAGGTCCTTGCAGATAAGGGGTTTCCAGGGATAAAAACAGGTGTTGATGATCAAAATAGTATTCTTGTAATTCCTCCCATGCTCCATAATGGTAGATTTACTGAGGAAGAAGTTCTAAGTACTTATAATGTTGCTAGTGTGAGAATACATATTGAGAGGCTTTTTGCTAGGTTAAAACATTTAATGTACTTAATAAAATTACATCTGATCTATTGGTATATATAGATAACATTTTATTTATGTGTTGTGTGTTAGTAAATTTAAGCAATCCAATAATAAAACAATAACACATTTATATAAAAACAATTTATTATTATTTCTTAATTTACAATGTTAAATAGATGTAAGTACCATATGATTTACTGATACGTATATAATATATATTAATCATATAAGCCTCTTGCAATATGACTATTTATTTGATGTTACATAAGTTTGGTAAATAATATGAAAAATAAAATGTATCTAACTTAGAAATTAAGTTAGACAAGAATATTGGATCTTTTTTTATAACCAACAATAAAGGTTCAATAAAATTGAAAATATAAAAGTGACAATCATTTAAACCTGTACAGTACATTAAAATTTGAATTTGTGTATAATACACATGGCTAGCTTTTAAAACAAGTTCTCCGTTTGAAATTTTTAAATAAGACAATTTTGGTATTCCAGTACTTGGATCAATTATTGGTTTTTTTTTGCAGGAACTAGGACATTTAATTCTAATACTGAGATAATTTCTCCATTTTTCAAAATCAAACCATCAGGATAGCACAAATCCAAGGTTTAGATGAATGAATAATAAGTCCACTTTTAATTACATCAACATTGTATGAAGAAGAGAACAACGTAAATGCTTTGTTTTCAGTCTGTAATCCATATAAAACATTAGATGCTCCTTTTCTTTGATTTCCGTCTCATTTATTAAAGATATGGCCAATTTATTTTTACTTTTCTCAGATTTAGATTTTAATGTTTTTATTTTATGAGCTTTTAAACTAGCTGAAATGCGAAATTTTCTGTATTCTAACCAAAAAATGTTTTGGGATTGGTTCAGTGTTTGATTAAAAATATGTTTATTGTATCAGCATTAACAGAAATATGTGTAAAGAAAAAAATGTGTTCAACACAATTTAATGGAAATATAAAATAATTTGAAGAAGCCTCATTATGAACTTGTTTCCTAATAAGATTAGATAAGTGTACAGCATTTTTTTCAATTTTTAATTGTTCAACAATCGTATCAATTATATTAAGCAATGTGTTAGAGCATATTCTATCAATTTCAGTTCGTTCTTCTTCATAAATATTTCTAGATACAGAGCATGGTATTGAAAGTATATTATGATCCTGAATGAGTATTTTATGATTTATTGCAGGTACATCAGTATTCAAACGTTTTTGTGGGAAAAGTTCTGAAATTGTTTTCCCTTTCTTATATAAATTTTCACCAACTTTTGAGGGCTTTCCCCAAACCTGAGGCTCGTTTGTTTTGGAGGTCCCCTCTTCATTATTAATATAAATCATTACAGCTGCTATATGCTTACAGCAAGATCCAGCCCCAGCTGCACATTGACAATAAGCATTTTTAACATTTCTTAAACCATCTAACTATTAAAATATTAAACAAAATAATAAAATCTACTACTAATAAAAAATTCTACCAAAAAAATCTTATTTAATTACCTCAAGTTTCACTTTATAAGGCTCTAAAGTAACACTTGTTTGTCTAACAACTGAACCAGTTACTACACTTAACCCATCAATAAGCTTCAGTTCCTGAACTCCAAACACATGATTACTGTCATATAACATTTTACCCTTATTATTTTTATATGAAAAGTGTGGTTTAATATTTTGAAACCCATACTTTATTATTAAATTTGCCATTGTTGTAAAATAAATGTGTACACTACAATTATTATAAAAAAAAACTCGTTGCTAAAGGTAATAGCTAAGCTAATAAAAGTACGTTTTAATATAGATAATCATAATATATTAATCAAATTTGAAATGTCAACAACCTCCTTAATCAATGTGACATCAAATTATTATATTTATAAAAATACAATGATTAATTAATTATTATTGTATTTATAGTTGTATAATTTGTATTACGGCCTAATAGAATGTATACAAATAATAACAACATCGTCCCGGAATTAGTATTCATAATGTCCACCAGAGCGCGATGTTTCCCGACGTATGCACAGTCTCTATAATGGAAAAAATGTTTAAAAACATGAAAGTAATTCATAAGTTTAACGGATCTGATGTAACTAAAAAAGTAAATTTTATTAATGGGTGGTTGATTAGTATATCTGGTTTAAAAATGTTGTGGAATTCCTTAAACCCTGAACAAAATGAAGAATATACCCTTCGTACTGGTAGAATTAATCAAGATTGTTTAGAAAATTTATTTGGGACATTTCGTCAACAACATGGTAACAATTATAACCCCACCCCTATCCAGTTTATTTGGGCCTTTAAAAAAATATTTTGTCTCGAATATTTCAAGCATTCACCAAGTGCGAATCGCATCGAAGATATAGATAAAGTTCTTTGTCAAGTAAAAGAATTAAAAAATTTATCACCGTCATTTCTAGAAATTTTAAATCCTAAACAAACAAATAATCCTTTTAAATTTACTCCTATCACTATTGGTACAGTTGATTACCAAAAATTAAATATCCCTGAAACCAATTCTCTTACTTATATATGCGGCTATTTAATGAGAAAATGTTTAGACAAACATGTTTGTCAAGATTTTATAAATTATGCTATTTTTCAACAAAAGCTAGAACCATCTTTTTTTTTTTAACCTTAAGATAATAATAAAAACAAAAAAATAATTTAAAAAAAATGTATTTTTATTTTACAAACTATTTACAATTTTCTAACATCGCCATTAAATGGATTATAAGTTATAATTTGGTCATGCAAGATGAGGCAATAAGCTGCAGTCTTTTCTGGAATGGTGGTATCGGTTTTAAATTCCACTCGAACGTCTACGGTCGAGGATTTAACGTTGTCATTCTGACGCAAAAGATCGACAACGACGATTGGTACACGATTTTGAAAATATGTTTTGACAATAATGGCTCGCTGAAGTCTCTTTCATAGTATAATTTTTGAAAATCTGTGCACGCTTTGTACAATATGGAAGTTTGTTTGTTTTGAAAGTCTGCTCGAAAATCTACATATGGATATACTTCAGAATTTAAGTATACCTTAAGGTTTTTCAATCGACAGGGGTCGAATTGGCCGACATCGAGTGTTGTATTATTTTTTCGATTTGTTTGAAATCCAATCAATACAAATCTGGGCTTTTCAAGTAAATTGCTAGACTTTATCGTCCACGAATGTGAAGTAATTTTAGGGAGTACGAGATATTCGCAGAGATACCATGTTCTGAACGCACATGATAATGTCATACAAGAATCCAATATTTTTAACAGCTTTAATTTTTCTTTATCACTAACTTTTATGAAAGGCATCTTCCATATTATCTTGGTAAGTTCAATTGTAATTTTTTTATTTTTCTCAACGTTATTATCTCCGGAACCCACAACATGAATAGCGTCAAAATCGGTAGACGAGCGATTGATAACCAATTGTTGATTACAATTAAGTAATACTTTTTTGTAATCTTCAAAAAATCCAAATAAATGTTTTAGCGGAACGCAGCCGGTAAATACATTGTTGGTAATGAAATTTTTATTGTTATCGTCAGTAATCGGTCTCCAAGCCGCATTCTCCAAAGTGTGTAAATCGTTTGGAGTATACGAACAGTATCCTTTCAAACATGACGAAATTCCTGATGATTTTATTTTCTGCACAACTATTCTGTTTATCTCGTACCGCATTTCAGAGAATAAAAATGCCAATCCGTTATTCGAAAAACAAACGTCTCCAACGACATCTGCAGGTTTATTCATTTTTCCTTCGATGTAAAGATAACTCTCACATGGTAATGTGTAGTTATCCATATTCAGAACATTTATCCTAATATCATCGTTATTAGAAAAAGATATGTTCGAATATGGAGTAAACGACTGATAATTAATTTGTGTTATTTTACACTCGTCGGCTACAACGTCTAAATATGTGTCATCCATTATTGCAAGGAACGGAGAAAATTTAAATTATTTTTCGTGAGTTTGATTTCAGTTTTTTTCGGCTTAGATGTTGACTTTTTAACTGCTGGCACTTCACTAACTGGTTTTTTGATTTTAGCTCTATTTATATTTATGTTAAATTTGAGAGCCATCTCCACGCGTTATTTGCAAACGAATCGTAATCGGTTCACCACGTAAATTTATTAAACAGTCGTTTTGATCTTTTAATACGATATTTACTTTACTTATAGAAGTGGTGTTGAGACCATAGAAAACTGGATGTCTATAGTCCGTTTAAAATAAGAAACGTAGATGGCGGCGACCAGTTTTCGACGGCGGCGGACAGATGTTTCCCCCACCGTGTGTCTATTTTACCGACGGCGACCGTTGTCGTTCGTTGTAGTCTGTACAATTATGTCAAATTCGGAATTCGGTGTCATTGTGTTCCGACTGTTCTTAGCGTAACGTGTGTTCACAATTTAATTTCTGCAGACATTTTTTTTCATCATGAACGATTTGGGTTATATTTCTGATCCAGATGAATTGTCTACTATTTCTCCAAAACGAAAAAATCCAAAAAGAAAAGTAAATCAAACATTTTTCATATTTTATATTCTTCGTCGATGTATATTACATAAATAATAATAATTGTATTATGTGTTATTTTACTTATTAAATAATTATTTTACACTAGTTGTTCATATAGGTTAATAATTTTTTTTTACAGTATATATACAGCCGTCAAAAAATAATGGTCATAAATTTGTGCAAAGATATTTTGATGAAATCGCCGGACATCAAGTACGAAGATCTTGTTTCTAATTTGTCAAAGGCCTTGGGTTTAGGTCGTGAAACAATTAGTAAGACTATCACTGAGTACAGACGTACAAATACGGTTTCATCTCCCAACAAAAAGCGTGTTAAGTCGTCTCTTTTCGACAAAATTGATGATCTGGATCGCAATGGATTACGGCAAAAAATTCATTCATTTTGGTTGCGTCGTGAATTACCTACGATCGACAAAATATTAATTGCAGTAAATGAAGGTCCATCGCTTCCTAATTTCAAACGATCTACTTTGTAAAGTACCATCAATAAATTGGATTTCGTATTCGAAAAAAGAAAAATGTGCAGTGTGCTAACGGAGAGGGAAGATTTGATTGTTTGGCGTCACAACTATTGGTACAATATTCGTAAGTATCGTCAGGAAGGTCGACAAATTTATTATTTGGACGAGACGTGGTTGAATGCTGGCGATTGTGTGGACCGCGTGTGGAAGGACAATACTGTTCTTTCCAAACACGATGCGTTCAACAAAGGACTAACGACCGGGTCGCGTATTACCAAACCGACTAGAGCCCCAGCGCCGTATATAAATACGCTGTTTTCATTGGTTTATTTGAAAAACCCGCGCAAATATGTTTTTCTTTTATCAAATATAATATTATTGATAACGTTAATATAAAAATATTAACTCGCAAAAATGAATAAACAGCAGTACAGCACTAATTAGTAATTTCTTAAAATTCCAAAAGAAAGGGGGTCAACTTTGAAAGACACTTTATAATTTATTATACAATCTTTTAGTTTCTGAATGTCTGCCATGAGCATGATTCAATATTCTCAAAGAGAAATACTCTTTGCCTACTGTCACAGTAAAATCAACTTACAAGTCAAATTATTAGATTATAGATTATGTTGTTATTCAATGTTTTCAACATTTTTATTAGGTATCAAATTAATATATTAAAAAAAAAAAAAAAAAAATGAAATTTATTATTGTTTTATGTATTGTAAATAGTTGGTATGGGTATTAATATTACTAACCAATAGGTAATTAGTAACTATAATATTTTTATAGTAAAATGTACCTAAGTAATATGTATTTGTTGTTATTACACATATAGGTACAAATAAAAAAAAAAAAAACCTTAATCAGAATTTCAATTGTAATCAATAACAAGAACAGTTTTTTTTAAACTTAATTTGATTTATACAGTTATTAATTAACGTTAGGTAATTAACAATTACAATTATTAAATATTGGAAAAAATGCATTTAATGATTTTTCCATGACTTTTAACGTTCAACTGGTTTTTAGCCATATTGCAGCTAAGTTTATGACTAGTACCTCTGTACCTACACATTATAACTAAAGTCTTAACATAATTAATTATCATCTAATTTATTATATGATTATATCATATTGAATAAGCATGAATATTATTTTTATTAGTTTTTAAGTTGAATAGGTATACATAAATATTATACAAAATTGATAATATTAACATACTTAAATTGATAAGGTTAATATTATATACCTAAGTTAAAAGTTTGAACTTTTCAATTAAAACTGTTTCAACGTTTTACTAGAAAAATGAATTTTGACACATTAAATGAGTATCTATGTCAACTTAAAGACAATTTTGTGTGCGTTATCGATGAAAAGAAAAGTGATGTAGAATCTAATGTATATATTGTTAGGGCAAATAATATTGAGAATAATGAATCTGCCAAAAAGTTTATACATTTGTTCACAACAGTAACAAATACATCATATATATTTAATTTTGAATTGCAAAATCCAACCAAGTAATATATTATTTAAATCCAAATTAAATAAGTTGTAAGATATATTTAAAAACAATAATTTTATATTGTGTAGGGTAATTTTCCACAAGTATTTTATCTGTCACCATACTTCAAAAAAAAAAAGTACTAACCAAATTACTGAACGTAACACTGGTTGCTTATCTTCAATTGATATTTTATTAAAAAAAAATAACAAAAATACTAGGAAGAATGATGATTATTTAAAGTGTTCACCTCCACTAAATGCTTCAATCAAAATTGTATGGACTCATAATCATGCCGTTGACTCATGTGATGCTTTAAAATTTTTAAGAACAAAAAGTGAAGTAAGAATTCTTTATAATTTATAAATGTCTTTTACTCAAGACAGAAGTTGTTTATTTTTATCTTATTGTATATTGTTTAAGAATGTTGGCTAAAATCAAATGTTTGATATTGGTTCTCATACTAATTACAGAATATGAAAAAGTATAATCTCCAAACATATTATTATATTTTCATATTTATTAATTACAACTATTTTCACTTTTGTATAATTATTGACTGTTCTGCTAAATAGTTAAGATACTAGAAGCTAATATATAAAGAAAAAAAAGAAAAAAAAAATTACTACTCATTTAAAATATTAAAATATTAGACAAAATGTATTTAATGATTTTTCCCATGACTTTTAGCATTCAACTGGTTTTTAGCCATATTGTAGCTAAGTTTATGAGGTCTTTTTTGGTTTGTATTTAAGCTCTGATTATTTGGTCTTTTACCAGAATTTATTCTTCTAGAGCCTCTAGTAATACCTTCCTTTCGCCGACTTATAGATGTAGGTTGCACTTTGATTTGACCTCTTCTTTTGTTGATGTTGGATGATTTAATACTCAATGAATACATAAAACTAGCAAATTGAGAAGAATTTGTAATTTTTTTTAATCTGTAACCTAATTTGTTCAGTATTGGTTCTGGTAGTGTAGGAATCATATCTTGTAATATTGACCATTCGGATTGAACAACTGCAACATTGGAATTTAAAATATCATCGGTATCTCTAATTTGAGTATAAGTGTCTATATTCTGAGATACACTTGATATTTCGTTTGAGGTTGTTGTTTCCTTTGTTATACATTCGTTATTTTCACAATTTTCTGAATTATTCACTGTTTGGTTTAATGTTTCACTGACAATTTCTGAACTGCTAGGTAAACTTTCCTTTAAACCCAAAAAAAAAGTTGGCTTAGGGCATTTGTCAATTCCTAAAGCTAATACAGCAAGTTCATGCGTGCCGTTCTTGCAATGTGATAGCAGGTGAATTTGGGAGTTGTGCTTTAATGTGTTTATGGATCCAAGCTTGGTGTTTGCAAAATGATCCTGCATGTCCCATTTTGCAAGTACAAGCACCATTTTCAGTATTGATAAAGTATGTCACATTTTAGTAGTCATACTTGGGATGGCATATGTTGTTTCATTTATTTGTTTTAAGTCAGATATGTTAAAATTAATCATTTTTTAACATAACTTATCATACAACCTTTTAGTTTGTGAATGTCTGCCATGAGCATGATTTAATATTCTTAAAGTGAAATACTCTTCACCTACTGACACAATAAAATCAACTAATGCCACAACATTGTATGCTTTGGTTCTATTCAACAAAATGTCTTTCATTATTCGAATGGATGCTTCTGCATAATTATTGTGTCATGATTGCGATATAAAATTCTAGATCGATAAAATCGTACCCACTGTTCTTGCCTTTTACAATTTCTCTCAAATCGTTTTATAAAATTTGTTGGTGCTTCATTTTTAATTCGAGATTCAATGTTTTTGAACTCTTCTTCAGACATAGAATACATAGCCTATAACACAATTTTCATTAAATTCAGTTATTATAATTATTGTTTATTAATTTTATTTTAAATATAACATACCGACTGAAATAATTTCATTAATGGCAGTCTATCATTAAGATTTATTCCATTTTTGATAAATGTTTGATATTGGTTCTCATACTAATTACAGAATATGAAAAAGTATAATCTCCAAACATATTATTATATTTTCATATTTATTAATTACAACTATTTTCACTTTTGTATAATTATTGACTGTTCTGCTAAATAGTTAAGATACTAGAAGCTAATATATAAAGAAAAAAAAATACCTACTACTCAAAAATTAACGTAGGTATTTTAAATGGGTGACTGTTTCAGTTAATTAGTTAATTAATCCGGGTTAAAAATGGCAGTAAATAATTGTACATACTAATTTGTACTTATATATTATTATTATATATTATTAGGTATATTTTTCTTTTATAATATATGTAATATATTTATTTTAATTTTGATATAAGTATTGCATATTTTTATTTTAAATATAACTACTTAAGTCCACTTGTTAATATAGAATCATATTTTATTCTGATATTTGACAGATTATATTAATACAGTGTTCACCTAAGTATTCGGTTTACTAGATATTCAGAAATATCTTTATATTAAAATAATATGATTAAATCACTAGGTATTAGAGACTAGAGTTTTGATAAGTATAGTTGTATATAATATAAATATAATTATTCTAATTATTTATAATATCTCATTTTAAATTGTTTGAGGTGATTTAAGTCAATTGCTCGTTTTAATCTATGCATTAGGACATTAAGTATTTAAATTAGGTACATTTCAAAACTCAATTTAAATAATTTATATTGAATGTATAAAAATTAGAATAGCTGAGCATTACAATGTAATAGTAATTTAGGACATTTTTAGATATTATATAGTTTTTTCAATTTTTAATAATTAATTGTTATTAAATATTGTGTGCATTTCAATTTTTTGGTATGACAGTAATTAAATATTACAGACTAATAATGTATTTTTGGAATACTTTGAAAATGGTTTATCTCCAAGCGAAGCCAAGCATTTACATGAAAATAAACTATTAGTGCAAGAAAATTCATGTACTTTGCTAGCTAATGCTAATATAAATCCCACAATGCGACATGTGTATTACCTACATGATGAGTGGAGAAAAGACAATTTTGGCCCAGTACATGAACCTCTTCCAAAGTTGCTAGAAAAAATTGTAGTTTACAATGAAAAAGGCAAGTACATAAAACAAGAACACACGAAAAAAATTTGAATGTTAAATACTAAAAGCTATTCACATATTTTCAATTATTTTGGCAGTTTTTACTCAAGTCATTTTTTAAGTTTAAATTCAACTTTTTTTTTAACAGGAGTTCAAATAATGATAAAAACAAATAATCCTTGGGCAGCCATTGTTGTAACTCCCATTATGAAAAGAGCCCAGGATATGAAATGCTGATGGGAAATAATTTTTATTGATTCAAGTAGTAGTGTGGATTCCACTAATACCACTATTACTAATATATTAAGTCCATCAAAAGCTGGAGCAATTCCATTAGCTATTATGATACATGAAGGACAAACTGAAGAGAGTTACATTGGAGCATTATCACTTCTTCAAAAGAATTTTCATAATTGTTTTGGTGGAATAGAGGTTAAAATACATAATACTTTATTAATTGTTAAGGTTACTGTTCTAGTAGAGAATTACAATTACTATTTAAATATGCTTATATTTAATATTTAAAGGAAATTGATGCTAATAGCCATGATTTAATTGTAGAGTCCTTTGGTTTTTATGACGGATGATTCTGCAGCTGAAAAAAATGCTTTAAGTAAATTGTGGCCAAAGGCAAAGCAATTTCTTTGCCATTTTCATATGTGTCAAGCTGAGTGGCGATGGCTACACGATTCTAAAAATGGAATAAATCTTAATGATAGACTGCCATTAATGAAATTATTTCAGTCGGTATGTTATATTTAAAATAAAATTAATAAACAATAATTATAATAACTGAATTTAATGAAAATTGTGTTATAGGCTATGTATTCTATGTCTGAAGAAGAGTTCAAAAACATTGAATCTCGAATTAAAAATGAAGCACCAACAAATTTTATAAAACGATTTGAGAGAAATTGTAAAAGGCAAGAACAGTGGGTACGATTTTATCGATCTAGAATTTTATATCGCAATCATGACACAAATAATTATGCAGAAGCATCCATTCGAATAATGAAAGACATTTTGTTGAATAGAACCAAAGCATACAATGTTGTGGCATTAGTTGATTTTATTGTGTCAGTAGGTGAAGAGTATTTCACTTTAAGAATATTAAATCATGCTCATGGCAGACATTCACAAACTAAAAGGTTGTATGATAAGTTATGTTAAAAAATGATTAATTTTAACATATCTGACTTAAAACAAATAAATGAAACAACATATGCCATCCCAAGTATGACTACTAAAAATGTGACATACTTTATCAATACTGAAAATGGTGCTTGTACTTGCAAAATGGGACATGCAGGATCATTTTGCAAACACCAAGCTTGGATCCATAAACACATTAAAGCACAACTCCCAAATTCACCTGCTATCACATTGCAAGAACGGCATGAACTTGCTGTATTAGCTTTAGGAATTGACAAATGCCCTAAGCCAACTTTTTTTTTGGGTTTAAAGGAAAGTTTACCTAGCAGTTCAGAAATTGTCAGTGAAACATTAAACCAAACAGTGAATAATTCAGAAAATTGTGAAAATAACGAATGTATAACAAAGGAAACAACAACCTCAAACGAAATATCAAGTGTATCTCAGAATATAGACACTTATACTCAAATTAGAGATACCGATGATATTTTAAATTCCAATGTTGCAGTTGTTCAATCCGAATGGTCAATATTACAAGATATGATTCCTACACTACCAGAACCAATACTGAACAAATTAGGTTACAGATTAAAAAAAATTACAAATTCTTCTCAATTTGCTAGTTTTATGTATTCATTGAGTATTAAATCATCCAACATCAACAAAAGAAGAGGTCAAATCAAAGTGCAACCTACATCTATAAGTCGGCGAAAGGAAGGTATTACTAGAGGCTCTAGAAGAATAAATTCTGGTAAAAGACCAAATAATCAGAGCTTAAATACAAACCAAAAAAGACCTCATAAACTTAGCTACAATATGGCTAAAAACCAGTTGAATGCTAAAAGTCATGGGAAAAATCATTAAATACATTTTGTCTAATATTTTAATATTTTAAATGAGTAGTAATTTTTTTTTTTTTTTTTCTTTATATATTAGCTTCTAGTATCTTAACTATTTAGCAGAACAGTCAATAATTATACAAAAGTGAAAATAGTTGTAATTAATAAATATGAAAATATAATAATATGTTTGGAGATTATACTTTTTCATATTCTGTAATTAGTATGAGAACCAATATCAAACATTTGATTTTAGCCAACATTCTTAAACAATATACAATAAGATAAAAATAAACAACTTCTGTCTTGAGTAAAAGACATTTATAAATTATAAAGAATTCTTACTTCACTTTTTGTTCTTAAAAATTTTAAAGCATCACATGAGTCAACGGCATGATTATGAGTCCATACAATTTTGATTGAAGCATTTAGTGGAGGTGAACACTTTAAATAATCATCATTCTTCCTAGTATTTTTGTTATTTTTTTTTAATAAAATATCAATTGAAGATAAGCAACCAGTGTTACGTTCAGTAATTTGGTTAGTACTTTTTTTTTTTGAAGTATGGTGACAGATAAAATACTTGTGGAAAATTACCCTACACAATATAAAATTATTGTTTTTAAATATATCTTACAACTTATTTAATTTGGATTTAAATAATATATTACTTGGTTGGATTTTGCAATTCAAAATTAAATATATATGATGTATTTGTTACTGTTGTGAACAAATGTATAAACTTTTTGGCAGATTCATTATTCTCAATATTATTTGCCCTAACAATATATACATTAGATTCTACATCACTTTTCTTTTCATCGATAACGCACACAAAATTGTCTTTAAGTTGACATAGATACTCATTTAATGTGTCAAAATTCATTTTTCTAGTAAAACGTTGAAACAGTTTTAATTGAAAAGTTCAAACTTTTAACTTAGGTATATAATATTAACCTTATCAATTTAAGTATGTTAATATTATCAATTTGTATAATATTTATGTATACCTATTCAACTTAAAAACTAATAAAAATAATATTCATGCTTATTCAATATGATATAATCATATAATAAATTAGATGATAATTAATTATGTTAAGACTTTAGTTATAATGTGTAGGTACAGAGGTACTAGTCATAAACTTAGCTGCAATATGGCTAAAAACCAGTTGAACGTTAAAAGTCATTGGAAAAATCATTAAATGCATTTTTTCCAATATTTAATAATTGTAATTGTTAATTACCTAACGTTAATTAATAACTGTATAAATCAAATTAAGTTTAAAAAAAACTGTTCTTGTTATTGATTACAATTGAAATTCTGATTAAGGTTTTTTTTTTTTTATTTTGTTACCTATATGTGTAATAACAACAAATACATATTACTTAGGTACATTTTACTATAAAAATATTATAGTTACTAATTACCTATTGGTTAGTAATATTAATACCCATACCAACTATTTACAATACATAAAACAATTAATAAATTTCATTTTTTTTTTTTTTTTTTAATATATTAATTTGATACCTAATAAAAATGTTGAAAACATTGAATAACAACATAATCTATAATCTAATAATTTGACTTGTAAGTTGATTTTACTGTGACAGTAGGCAAAGAGTATTTCTCTTTGAGAATATTGAATCATGCTCATGGCAGACATTCAGAAACTAAAAGATTGTATAATAAATTATAAAGTGTCTTTCAAAGTTGACCCCCTTTCTTTTGGGAATTTTAAGAAATTACTAATTAGTGCTGTACTGCTGTTTATTCATTTTTGCGAGTTAATATTTTTATATTAACGTTATCAATAATATTATATTTGATAAAAGAAAAACATATTTGCGCGGGTTTTTCAAATAAACCAATGAAAACAGCGTATTTATATACGGCGCTGGGGCTCTAGTCGGTTTGGTAATACGCGACCGGGTCGACCAACCCAACTGGCAAGGGCAAGCGGTTCATAATACTCCATATTTATTCGGACAAAGGTTTTTTTGCCAGGTGGATTATTATGCTTTGAATCAAAAAAAAATAGTGCTGATTATCACGATGAGATGAATGGTGATAATTTCAAGGAATGGTTTGAGGCTATTCTACCTCGACCTGAACCTAATGCCATTATTGTAATGGACAACGCACCATATCATTCCGTCAAACTGGAAAAATATCCAAGTACGCGTTGGAATAAAGCCCAATTATCGTAGTGGCTTCAATCAAAAGGTGTTATTCTTGACAGACCATTTTTGAAGCATGAACTGATGGCCAAAGTACGCGAAATACCACGTAATAAATCCTACGTAATCGATAAAATTGCAGAAGACGCAGGTCACACCGTACTCCGATTACCACCCTATCATTGCGAATTTAATCCAATTGAATTGGCATGGGTTATGGTAAAAGGTCGCGCGAAACGTGAAAACACAACGTTTAAGATCGACGAAGTTCGCCAACTTCTTCATACCGCAATTGAAAGGGTGACATCATAAAATTGGCAAAATTTCATCAAACATGTTATCGAAGAAGAAGAGAAAATTTGGAAAGTCGACGATATCATGGACGAATTGATTGATCAAATGGAACCTTGTGTTTTAACAATAACGGGAGACACTGATTCTGATTATGATTAATTTATTTTTTATGTTTTTATATTTTTTTTTTTATGACTGACTATTTTTTTTAATTTCTGTTTATATTTTTATGTCTTGTAATAAATAATTATAATGTTTAAATTTGTTTGTATATTTTACGTTTTTACGTAATATACCTGGTAATAACTCGAAAAAAAATGGTTTCATAATAATAATAAAAAGGTTGTATGCTGCGCTGACGTACGGTAAATACGGCCCAACGCAGCGCCGCCGTGCCGGGTCCGCACCGAATGTGACAAAATAGGAAACAATGCATTTCAAGTTATTTGTTCGCGTCACTGGTCAACAATAGAATGAGGAGACGCTATCGCTGGCGACAGTGTCAAAGCTCGACATTCGTAGTGAGGCCACGCCCATGCGCAGTAGTCAGCCGCCGTCTACGTTTCTTATTTTAAATGGACTATAGGTACTTCCACGATTTTATATCCTGTTGCTACAGTCGGATAAAGTTCGTGTATGATCTGGCTCGGCGCTCCGTCACCAAATGAACCAGTTATTAAGGTGCACTCTACTTTTATACTGTTGATTTTAATTATTTTTACTGTATTCTCAGATTCGTGAGTCATACCAGTAGTGTATAAAACATTTCTAAAACCTAATAATGATGCTATGCTATTTTCAACTGAGAAGTCTACTTCGTGACTACACGATAGCATACATTTCAATGTGTTAGTGTTTGTTTTTAATTCAAACCAATTGATATAGTTGGGCATCATTTTTTGTATAACAGACTCTAAATTATCCAACTCGTGCGCATCCGTAGGTATAATAACATATTCGTTTTGACCGATCATATTACGGAAACCTATAGTATTACAACTAGGTTCAATGTTAGGTATTGAATTATTTGTTTGTAAACTCAAAAGGCAAATTTGTGCTGTGTTTGTTAATTCCAACGGTGAGAAATGTCACACGTCAATTCGCTCGAGTTTCCGTTTAAAGTTATGGTGTACATGATAAAAATTTTAAACACAGATGTCCGCAGTTTGTAGTATTAAATCTTTGTTCTCTGTTGTAATTGAAATTAATGTTACATCCGTGAAAATATTTTTGTACTTCTAATGGCGGTGGTAAATTTCCAAAACTGTCGTAGTATTTCACTTGTTTTCCGATTTTTTTATACGCTACCCAGTGCGTGCCTGTACCTTTTTCCGAGTCCAAGTTAATAATTGCTGATTCTAATCGTTTAGGACGAGCAAATAACTTGTCTCTAGTAAACACTCCGATAAAATGAGGTATTTTCATCAAACGAGCGGTTTTTATAAGTTCATAATCGTACAGCGCTCTTCTGGGTAACGTATATATTAGTTTTTTTTCGTTTTTTTCGTTTTTACTGGTGGTGTAATACCTGAACCGATTTTGTACGAGTTGCCTTTATACGGGGCGAGATATAAGCCATTTCCCAAATGCGCTGGTGTGTTTCTTTTAAATTCATTAACCACTTTAATGACGTTAGCTACACCACCACTTAACGCTCCCAAAGCTGATAAGCCAGCGAAAATCGGAATAAGTGGTAAAACTTCGCCTTTTTTAGGCATCGTTATTATTCTCGGAACTTTGGTCTTTTTAATTTTAAAGACCTTTCTTGCAACGGCCACACATTTTTTAGTCAATTTCATCAAATTTTTTTCACCGATGTTTTTCTTCATAACGTTTTTAGTTGCTTTGATCACCGCTTTATAACCGCACCCAGAGCCGATTTTACGTTTAGCCTTCATGGTGGTAGTCACACCCCAAGCTACTGCTTTTTCTTTTAAACTGGAATCTTTTGCGTTGAACCTATCCCAGGCTCGTTGTTCTAATATATAATCGGCTTTGTTACGGTCGTCGATAGAATTACTACGATCGTAACCGATATCGTGCTCTTTACATGCTGAGTCCAAAGGGTTGATTCCTTTATCTCCGCGAGCTAAACGAGTTTTTAAATTTGTACCAGGTCCACAATATTGGTATCCTACAAAGAAAAATATTTATAACTTTTTTTTTTTTTTTAATGTCGTACTAGTCTCTTCCAGGCACGTGAAGTTCAAACGGTAATTTGTTCATAAGCGTGTTGATGAGACCACTGCCTTTATTCTTGTTGTTTCTTCGAGCGAGTGACATTGTGTACTGATGACATTCTCATTGTAACAAAGATATTTATTTAAAAATGAAATTCATTGAACAGAGAATAATACTCGCAGTTGAAAACGTGGAACCACATACATCTTTTGATAGCTATAGGCATGGGACGCTTCTTCCTAATACTATACGTGCACTTGTCGTAAGTACTTGCGCCTGTGGAAAAACGAATTTAATCTTTGCTTTACTAACCAATGTAAACGGAATACGATTTCATAACGTTTACATATATTCTAAAACATTAGATCAACCGAAATATAAAATGTTGAATGATATTTTATCAGGCATTGATGGAATACAATTATTTACGTTTTACGAAAACGAATAAGTTATCGAACCCGAAGAAGCTTTACCAAACTCTGTATTTATTTTCGACGATATTATTTTAGAAAACCAGAAAATCGTAAGAAGTTACTTCTCGGGGTCACGTCATAATTTAATAGATGTCTGCTATTTGGCTCAGAGTTATTCAAAAGTACCTAAACAACATTTGCGTGATAACGCTAATTTTATCGTTTTATTTAAACAAGATGAAACCAACTTGAAGCATGTTTACATGGAGCATTGTTCTGGCGACATGTCGTATTCAGAGTTCAAAGAATTTTGCACATCGTGTTGGCGTAAAGGTAGATTTGAGTGTATCGTAATTAATAAAGAATGTGAACTCGACAATGGTAGATATCGTCATGGTTTCGACTTATTTGTAGTTATATAAACTAACGTTTTTATAAAAATAAGTCATTCGTGAACCTGTCTGCGAATGATGAAGTACTCGGAGAATTGATTAAAGCCAAAGAAAATATTAAACGCAAGTATACTGCATTAAAAAAACGGGAAAGCCGAAATTCATTCACTAGTATCAGAAACATTAAACCCGATTATCGAACCATTGAAAGAAATTAAACGAAATAAACCGTCAACTTCTCAAAGATCGGAACCCATTGTTAACGAAGTAAATAATAAAGATATAGAAAACAACACGGAAAATTACTCACAAAAATCTCAAGTTTTTGAAACCGACGACTTGTTAGATTCTTCCAATAGAGACAAAACATATGGACCTAAAATACAATTAAAAGTGCCATATATTTAGGTAAAAAAGAAATTAAAGTCGTTGACAATACGCTGACTATAGAAGATACTTCATACTCCCTAACACCGGGTCTTTACTGTTTGATATTTAACAAAATTCCAAAATCATATACTGAAAACGATTTGAAAATATATAAAGCTGTATTAATTAATACATCGGATCACCTAAAAGCAGACGGAACAAAAATAAAAAATAAAAAAGCGGGCAAGTGAGTACCGCTCTGCTGTACATTAGGTGCCGTATGGATCATTATTATATATTATAGGAGTGTTAAATTTGAATCCAATGATAGTTATCATTGTATACAAAAAACGATTCTGAACGAAGATGATTTGTCAGCCTAGGATATAATTTCTAGTGGTTGGTGAAAAAGGTGGTTTATGTTTTAATGGCCTGAATACAACAAAATTTAAGTTCTTTTATAATAATTGTAAGTTAAACTTATGAAAAACCTTGTATTAAATTTTCAACTCTTAGCTACTTATACAAAAATTTTTATGAAATATACCTACAAAATAATTTGCAAATATTCATGGTTTTGACGAATTTTTGTCAATATTTGAACTTCAAATGCTAATAAAAAAAAATTGTGCCCATGTATTCTTCTAATTTTTTAATCACTATAATAATAACTTATGAGGAACTTTGTATTAAATTTTCAAGTATTTTGATAGGGCCAAAAAAATTTTATCGACACTTCAAAAATATTTTTCAGAAAAATTGAAAATTTCAGTTGTCTATAAATAGCTCAAAAAAAGTCAAAATATTTTGAAATTTAAATCACGTAAAGAAAACGCGAATCTTAATAACTGGTAAAATTTTCAAGTATCTACGACTTATACTTTTTGAATAATAACAAATATCAAAAATCGTTTGAGGTTAAACTGTTATTTAACGCGGTTTTGTAAAAATTTAAATTTCAAACACTCATAAAAATTTGTTGTCTCAATCCGGTAGAGTTTTTTTTACAGATATTTGAAGAAAAATGTATGGAGAACCTTGTACCAAATTTTCAAAACTTAGTTATAAAAGAAAAAATTTTATGATTTTTCAACTTCAAAATTACTTGCAAATTTTCGCGTTTTCGACAGATTTCGTAAAAATTTGAACTAAAAACGCTTATAAAAAAAAATTGTGACTAACGATTTTTAATTTTTTTAGCTACATTAAAAACAACTCATAAGGAACCTTGTATTAAATTTTCAAAACTTTTTGGTCATCCAAAAATTTTTTATCGACACTTTAAAAAAAAACTCTCAAAAAAATCGAAAATTTCAGTGGTCTATAAATAACTCAAAAAAAGTCAAAATTTTTTGAAAATTTAACTATATACGGATACCACTGACATTAACATTTGGTGAAAATTTCAAGTATTTTCAGTGATTAGTTTTTGAATTACAACCAAAAAAAAAATCGATTTGGTCGAAAACTGGTTTTGCGTAAAAATTGCCGTTTTTCCGTCATTTTTTTTTTGTTTTTCTCGATTTTTTTGAAAACTGTGGAAAATGTTAACTTTTTACCTCTATAATGCACCAAGGATATTCACTTTTACATCGGAAACCACCCCATTGTTTGAAATTGGAGTATTATTTCGACTAGTTATGCTGTACACAGACACAAAAAAAAAAACAAAAAAAAAAACACACATCATTGTAAAATCAATACATTCATCACTTCGTTCAGAATCTAAAACACACATCATTGTAAAATCAATACATTCACCACTTCGTTCAGAATCTAAAACAACTGGAAATTTAAAAACATAATCTGTCTTGACTCTTTAGAAATATCTAATCTATAAAAGTGCTGATTGAATCAAAACACACATATTTTTATACAAATACATTATTCACTTGTTTTAGAATTCAAAAAGTTTTCAGATTTTAAAATACTGGTGAAAGGTTACAAAACATAATTATTTACATACAATGCTTAAAATATTAATAGTTTTTAATTGTTAGTATAGAATGAACTAACCAGTTTTCAGAAGTCGCACACTTTCCATTTCTCTAAATGTTTCACTGGCTTTGCCATCATCTATATTCTTTAGAGCAATATTCTTAACAAGTCCAATCATTCGTCTTTTTTTCATTTTGTTGTGTGGTTTTTCATAGTTACCAATATATATACAGTCCATTAGTACTCTGTAAATTCGGAATAAAAATAGAACATAGGTACTATATTTTCTTAAATTATACAGTTATAATGTTATATATATATACATATATATATATATATTTTATTATTTTAAATTGCCTTTTAATAAACATAATTAAATACAGTAATAATTTATCAGATTTTAAATAATAAATTACCTGGAGTTGCTTGCTGGCTTTTGAGATATTATTCCTTCAAAATTTGAATCACATATTTTACATTTTCCAATTACTTTTATTTAAATACTGCCATTATCTAGTACAGAAGCTCTTCGAAACGAAATGCAACAAGGCAAACTAGTATGGATCCAAAAATGTTCTGCCATTATTGGTGTCCAGCAACCTTTAGGTAGAACGTAATAAGATCTGGCACTTCTTAAAGGCCTACTGGGGTCAGTTATATCGTATTTTACTTCTTCAGGTTGTATTTGCCTCCATTCCTCAATAGAAAAAGTGAATACAAATTTCAAAGTGGGTAAACTATCATCAATACTATCATCAGTGAAATCTAGGATTTAAAATTTAAATATAATAGTTTAAAATATATTTTATTGATCCCAAAAATTTACCTACATATATATTATATAGGTATAAATATTCTTAAATTTCAAGGCATACATTTTATGTATGAAGTTATGTTTTTCGTAATTAATCTAATATTGGAAAAATAAATTATATAATTGAAATTTATTATATAGAATAGGCGCCCGGAGGGGGGTTAGATTGGGCATTTTCCCCGCTGGCTTTTCCAAAATATTTTTTAAATTAAATATTTTTAGATAAATTACTATTCACTATATAACAAATTGAAAGTAGTTATATGAATAATAGGTTACCATTATAAAAAATAAGTCAAAAACCATAATAGTCCATAAAAATTATACAGATATTATATTGAGGTCTGCGTAAATATTATAGAGTAGAAACTATATTTTTAAATTTAAACCAGGGAAGGAAAACGTTTTTAAATATGAAATTATTCTGAATATTTAGTGGTACCTCTTAGCGTGAACACACTGTCTATGTTGCGAAAATGTTTAGAAATAAATAAAAAAATATGTGAATTAAATTTCTGCAGATAAAAATATTTTAAAATGTATTTTTTGTTTTAAAAATATAGGTATAGCTTTTTAAATTTTGAATTGGATCAAAACGTACTATTTGCATCAAATAGTAAACAAAACGTTATATTTGCATAAATTAAATTTTACAACGAATATAATTAAATATAATTTTAACTTAAGAAATTAAAATACTTGACTCAACTAAGTGTAATAATATTACACTATACTAATACTTATTCTGTTATTCAATTAAATTTCTTTAAATTAAGAAAATATATAACTTATAGAAAACCAGTGGTAGCATGTAAATAGACATCAATTTTATTCTCTTCGAGACACGGTAAATTTTATGCATACAAATAAATTTTAATAATTGTAAAAAACATTAAGAGGACGTCGCACCCGCATGTGTTGTCTCCGTCGCGCGTCGTACAAGTGCGTAGCATAACAAAATTTACGCTCAGCAGATCACGTTTATCTCCGTCAATTTAAAATTCAGAGTAAATTGACCTATTATAAAAATTAAAAGCAAGATTATTACCGAGGGCGTCTCATCGGTTTTTTTATTATATTCTAATTTTAAAGCGAGTTATGAGTATTTTAAAATTGTAAATTGTTGTTATCTAAAAATACTCACAACTCGCTTTAAAAATAAAAAAACGATGAGATGTCCTCGGTAATAATCTTGCTTTATTTTTTATAATAGGTCAATTTACTCTAAATTTTAATTGACGGAGATAAACGTGATCTGCAGAGCGTAAAATTTGCTATGCTACCCACTTGCACACGGAGACAACACATGCGGATGCAGTGTCGTCTTAAGCAACTGCCAACTAGCAATCTGCAAGAGTATGGTACATAAAAACAAAATATCAAAAATACAATCATCAATGATTCAATTTCATTGTTAAGACCTTATCGCTAAGTTTGGTGCGCTTAATAATAATGTTTTATAGTTGTTGTACAAGATTTTTTTTTTGTAATTTAGGTTGGCAAGTTAAACAAAAAATGTATAGGTACCATATATTAAAACTATATAATTTAATAAAATGTAAGAATAAAAACAAATTTTAAAATACAGTTGTTTTTGAAAATAGTATATTTTGCATCAATACATTTTCAGTCCTATACCTACCAATTAGTAATTACCATGTATATGGGAAATAGTACGTTTTGGAAAATTGATGTAATTAGCACGTTTTGATTTTGACAACATTTTTTACTTTTTATTACGGAATCTTTAGCAAATAGTACGTTTTGCACAGGGGCGGACCTAGCGGGGGTTGGAGGGTCAGCTGACCCATAGTTTTTTTTTTTATTTCATTATTATGTGACCCTTATTTTACAAATTTGAATGTCATAATACATTAATATTATATACAAATATTCAATATATAATTGTCAAATATTATTTTTTTGTTATACTGTAGGTACCTACTATATAGCCATAAAACCATAAAGGTAGTATTATAAATTTAAATATAATAATAATATAATATATTATAATATATTATTATAGTTACATGCTGCGGGCGCGCGAGCCGGCGGGTCCGGTGTTGCGAGTAATTTCAGTAAACATCCGAATAAGGTTTAAAAATAAATATGTCGAATTCCTAATTGTTTTATTATTTACTATTATATAAATAATATAGAAAGCTTTATATAGTAGCTTCAAAATATGAATGTAGAATACCATGCCATCTTTAATAATAAATTATTTTTAAATTTTAAAAATATCTAGTCACCACTTATAATTATATGCAAATTAAACACATCAATTACCTGAATCAGTTGACATTTTTGTCTCAACATCTAATTGATCTAAAGCTGATACGTCTTTTTGAGGTGAAACATCACTTATTCCCAACACAGTTTTTATCCCATGACGACCTTGTTGAGCAAAAATATGTATTGCATTTTTACTCAAACGTCCATCTAGATGCTTACTTATATCTTGCCATACAGAATCAGTAGCAGCTTTAATTTCTAAAATGAATTCATGTGGGTATGACTGTAGTATTATTACTTAATTTAAATAAAAGAAGTTATTAAAAAATATACAACGTAATTAAGTTTACCTACTTACTTTTTTTGCCATCATCATCAGTGTATATGACATTATCTTTAAAAAGTAAAATTGCTTCAATTACAATTGATGGTTCTACAGCTGGTTTTCTACCCATATTATTAAGTACTTGGATTTTGATAGATTCAAAAATTAAAAAAACTACAGGATGTCTAACATTAAAATTTACAATTTAAATGGTGGGTACTTACTAGGTACTTTAGTCTTTGAATCAAGAAACATGCGTCTATAATGAAATACTCTCATATAATGCTATATTCCATATACATTATACATATAACATATTTCAATACAATCTGTTTAAATAGGTATTTTAGAATAATGTTGAAAAACCACCACACAGTAACGTTATTTTTAATAACGATTATTAAATGTTGAAAACAAACACGCACCGCGATTAGTCTGTGAAATGAAAAACGGCCGGTGACCGTCATGTATCTATAGAGGCCTTAATGTTTAATACCTATATACACAGAGGAGTTGCTAATAATTTTGTTGTTTTGGTTCTTTTAATAGACTAAACATTATAAAATTAAGTAGTTATAACTATAAATAGACATTCACTTTAGTAATGTTCCTTTTAGTCATCCATGTAAACTTTTCGACAAATCTTTTTTATTAAATTTGTATATTAGATTCAGAATTTTTACGGCAATTAAATTTTTAAATAGAACTCTGCTACATGAAAAAAAAATTAAAGAATAGAAAATTAACTATTTTATCTCATTTATAGTATTCCATTTGTTTATTTTCATTTTTCTTATTTAACATTACATTTAACTATAATTATTAACTAAAATTAAAAAAAAATACTATGCCAATATTAAGTTTTTATGTGTCAGTAAAAAAATTATGCCTACCTAGATTTATTCCTAACAATTTGTTTTTATTATTAATATTAATATTTTTATATGTGTGTATGTGTAACTACTTTACTTAATACTGTAATAATTAGTCTCAAACTCTCAATTATATAATTAACCTGCTTGTTGTTTTTGTAACACTAATAAATTGAAATTGATGGAAATATTAAATTTTTTTTATTTATTGCTTATAATTTAGATATCCAAAACATTCAAAATATATAATTCAAAATTATGAGGTTGTTATTGAAAAAAACTATTGTCAAACAAAAATAAACAGTTAACTTATACAAACTTAAATACTTAAAAAATGAAGATAATTGAAATCATTGCCCTAGTGGTTTAAATTAGTAAAATTATATTCATACTTAGTACTTACTATTCCTTTCATCCATAAAGCCGATTTCCTCATGTGAATTTTTAGTTATTGAGGTTATTAGTCTAAAGTCTTACTAAAAGCTCTAATAAAGAAAAAAAGTGAATTATACAAGTAAAAGCCGCCAACTTTCCACAAAAGTATTGTATACTGAAATATTTATTGTATTGAAAATATTTTATATTATATTTTAAGTCAACACTGATGAGCCCTTTCAAAATGTCGGACCATATTTTTGGGCGGTGGTAAGAAGCTATGTATTTCCTTATCAGTTTCCATTCTGATTTAATCTATTCTGTGGCATGGCCTTGGTAATGACTTTATTATTATTATAAGATATTATCACCGTATATTTCTGTTACGGCGGCAACATTATTAATATAATTAGCTTAGCACAAGTTTATCCAACTACATTAAACATTAAATATATTGTCATTCTATTATTTACCTAACCACAGGCAGAAGAAGGAGAAAATCAGCCACAGGCAGAAGAACAAGAAGAAGATCAGCCACAAGAAAAAGGAGAAGAAGAACAAGAAGAAGAAGAAGAACAACAACAACAACATTAAGCAAGAACATATACGAAAATCCCTGGCATTCGGCTCAATTCAAAATTTTATATTGATAATTTTGGATATAAATATTATAAAAAAAAGTTACTCGTCAATAGAATAACTTTGGTTTGTGAGCCCAATCATCCTATATGTCATGGTTCAGCATCTATCAGTAGAAACGAGATGGACAACCAAATTTTGATTGTAGTTCCACACAATCATGAGCCAAATGAAATTGACTTAAATGTGCCATTCCTGAGGAACGCTCTAGGTGAAAGAGCTATTGATCGGACAATCACAACCCCGTCAATTCGAGGTCTCTATAATAGCGAAATAATTAGGTAAGTTAATTAACTTAATTATTGTGTTGAAATACAAATACATAAATTATGCTAATTATATGATAATTTTTTTTAACTTTTGGTAGGCATCCCCAGGCTGCCATTCACTATACATTCCTCCAGGCACAATCCAGAACAAAAAGGATGAGACTATCGAGACGCCCACAATTATTTCAGGACATGCACAATCTTGCAGAAATGTCTCTCCCCGGAATGCAAATTATGCCTCAACATTTCAAATTCCTTCAACTGCCTTTTTCAATCAAGAACTGATTATAAATGGAGTAACTGTTGGAATTATTTTTGCGAGTACTTCGGGAATTGAAAAGTATCGTGAACAGTTGGCTACAATAGAGATTTTCGGAATAAATGGCACGTATAAGACGCTACCTCAAATGCCAATGAACTTGTGATCTTTCCTGACATTTCAAATTTTCTACAAAAGCGTAGTAATCAATTTTTTATAGTTATATTATTCGTTATTACTTATTACTATGCTCTAAATATATATTATTATTTACAATTTAGGCGTTTCCAATGGTCTTTGTCCTTTTGGGGAGTGAGACAGAGGAAACGTATTGTGAGTTATTCGCTGTGATACGCAATATTCTATCTTTGAATTATGATGGAATCCGTTTTGTTACTGATTATGAGCGTGCTCTTATGAATGCTGTCCAGCAAATCTTCCCTAACAGTAACTTACTATGCTGTTGGTTCCATTATACTCAGGTAATATAAACAAACACATTTTGTTGATCATACCTGTCAGATAAATTTAATGATATTTATTTTAATGTTATAGTCGGTTGTTAGATATTGTCACCGAAAAGTGAATGGTGTCTTGAACTTGGTGAAGAGGCATGATGTGGCAGCTCGTAATTTCAGAGTGGTAAATTTGATTTTCTCTTTTTCAAGTAAATATTATTGTATTTCAATTATATTTTATATTTCAGGTACTAGCATTGCCTCATCTACCGGCTGAAAGTGGTCATCTGGGGTGCCCTAATTTTTGTATGGAAGATAGATTAAATACGATTGTTAATTATACCTTTCAGTTTCCTGAAATTAATGAGGTTATAAATCGTTTCCTGATGGACTACATTTATCATTATTGGTTTTTGCAAATTGGTCCACGATTTTTAAGTGTTTTTGGTCAAGATCACCGGACCAACAATTACTTAGAATCCTTCCATGCAACGTTTCTCACTCAAATTGGACGCCACCCTAATATTTGGGTCTTTCTTCGCGAGTTGTCTTAGTTGTACTGACCATACTATGTTCACTATGTTGCATTATCCCATAAATGTTTGTGTTATATGTATGTGTTATGTGTTTTATGTTTGTGTAATTGTTAGGTACATGTTTAAAATAATCGACAGTGTAACATCAATTCTTAAGAACAAAATTAGTAAGTGTCATCAATATTTGTATTTAATTTAATAAATATTTTTTTTCTATTTGCTCTATCTTTTTATTATTGCTTTCATAAGGTTAACCTGGTGTAAAATTTATTTAACACCATTATAGATATTAGGTTAATATGTAAATAGTAGTTGTGTTGTGAATATTTGAGTCGTCCAGTTGCATAACGTCGTATGTCCACTTTTAATCAATATTGATATTTTGATAATGTTTATATTGTCTAAATATCATTCATATTTGTGTAAAAATATTGAGTTACAAAACGTAGTATATTCTGTATAATTTTCAATTTAAACATTGGATTTAGTTGCAAAACAGTGTAAGTCCGTTGATTGTTGTATATCAAAAGAATGTATGTCCCCAGTTTAATAGCACATCCGCAAAACGGAGTAAATCCCTATATATTGATATAGGCTGACCGTATCAACAGTTACAAAACGTAGTGATATAAATAGAATAATATTTTATTCGTTGATTCCTAAATGTTGTTTATTATTATGATGTTATAACTCAGTTTATGGTTTAATTTTAAAACCAATGTTGGTTTAAAGTGTTTAAACACTATGATATTATTTTAATAAAGTATGTTTCTATGATAATAATTATCACATGTTTATTTAAAAGTAACACAACGTTATCCTACAAACTGTCATTCGTGTAAATACAACACAACTAGTTCGTCTAATTGTTATATTATTTTTTTCTATTAATTAAATAATTAATACATTACAATGCAGACTAGTGAAAATAGTATCATACCGATATCACCCCGACGAGGTAGAAAAAAAATTACATTACCATCTGAATGGCAACGACAAAAAGAAAAACGACAAAGGTAATTAATTGATTTTATTTATTTATTACCTGCCTACGTTAAATACATTCATTAATAATTTAATTGTTTTAATTTTAGATATTCATCTATTGGATTTCCTAGTCGTCCTCAATGTGAACATAAAAATAAAAATCAACAACAGTACCAATGTAGAACTTTGACAATGCAAGACGTGCGACGAGCTCATCAAATGTTTTACGAGATACCAGATAAAATTAAGCAAGACGAAATCATTTTGAGATTTGTTATGATAAATCCTGTACGCAGAACTCGTTCACGTAAGGATTTTTTTAAAAAAGAATTATCTATTAAATATTTTTCGCCTAAATTAAATGAAGATAATGGTCGTAAAAATGTATTAGGTAGTCTGCAAAAAAAGCATTCACAGACGTTTTTGCTATTTCTAAAAAAAGAGTAGATCTCGTGTGTAAAAAATATTTTAAGACTGGTAAGTCACCAAAAGAAAACCGAGGTGGACAAAGAATGGCCCAGAAATATGAGTCTCATTATTGTCGTGAAAAAAATACTACTCGACAATACTTGCCCAGTGAAATGTCAATTTCCTCACTGTATAAATTATTTAAAAGTTCTACATCTGAACAAGACGTAAAATATGAATTTTTTCGCTCAGTTTTTTGTACAGATTTTAACTTAGGGTTCGGGTCTCTGCCGACTGATTGTTGTTCTTTATGTATCTCTTTGAATCAAAAAATTAAAGTAACTCGATGTTTGGTAGAAAAAAGAGAATTGAGTACCACTCTAGAAGTTCATAAAAGAAAAGCTTACTCATTCTATAAATTGTTACAAAAAGAAAATGATGGAGAAATCACTTTTTCATTTGACTGTCAAAAAAATTTAGTGTTACCTAAAGTTCCCGATCAAAGTGCCTACTACTCTAGACAACTTTACGTATACAATTTTACAGTTTGCCAAGGTACATCAAAATCAAAACAATTAAAAGAAAATACGTTTATGTACATTTGGTTGGAAACAGAGCATAAAAAAGGATCTAATGAAATCGCTTCGTTTGTGTATCACCGTTTAAAAAATACTGATTTAACTAACATACATACTATTCGACTGTTTTCCGATGGATGTGGAGGACAAAACAAAAATCAAGTTATGTTGTCCATGCTTTCAAAGTTCTTACATGAATGTCCGTCTTATATAAAAAATATAAATTATTTTTATCCAATAGTTGGACATTCATTTATTCCTCCAGACCGCATATTTGGACGACTAGAAAAACAATTTAGAAAAATTCCTTGTTTAACAAGCATTAACGAGTACATGAACATTTTTGAAACAATCGGCACTACTATTCGTGTTTCTTCTGAAGAATGTAAAGTATATGACTGGAAGTCATCATGTCTTGAAACCTTAAAACCACCTGCAAATTGGCATTTTAAATTTGCACCTGTAAAACGAATAATATTATCAAAATCCAAACAGAATATTTTAGTGAGAGGAGAGCCAAATTATCATTTAAATGTAGGCCAGGAAAAAGGCTTGTGTAAACGTGGTAAAACTATAACTTCGATGAAACCTAACGTTATAAATAAAGGTGTTCAAGTAAATGCTGCAAAAAAGACTGATGTAGACAATTTACTTAAAAAACACTTTGGCTGTAACTGGAAAAATTTACCAGATCTCGAATATTTTAAGACTGTCATGGATGACGAAGAAAATAATGAACAAGATCATGAATCAGATTTTAGAGACATAAATGAAGAAGAAGAAGAATTTTCTTAATAAAAAATTCTATTGTGTAAGTTATGTTAATTTGTATAATTTTTTTTTACGTTCAAAATTTTTTTTAAATTTAAAAGTTGTGTTTACGCCGACGGACCTTACTAAGGCGTACGCCGGTCGCTTAGTCCTCCGGACCGTAGTGAGGGGAATAAATTAATTTATAAACTACACAGATGTAAGTAAACTGAACAAATATATAATATATAACTAGAACAGCAGCTAGTGAGTAATACAATATAACAAATACAATATGCACGTATAAATGTGCATATAAAATATATAAATATATTAGGAGACGGGGATCACCGCTCTGAGCACCGGAGCTGGCTGTCGATGGATGGCTGATCTGCTGACGACTGGAACTGGGACCACGTGGATTGCACGTACCGCGGCGACGAATAATCCGCGATTACTGGAACGTAAGGTCATAAACCACGTAATATAAAATATAACGGCTCAGCAATGAATGAGACCGAAATAATAGCTGAGTTAAAGAGCTGAATTAACTCTTGGAGCGCGTTGAGCACGAACGCGCATACAACAAAAAAAACATGGCGATCACCACAAGACGGAGCAGCCGCTACACACGAAAAATGTACGAGTCGAGCGTGACAAAACGTACAAAAAAGGAATGACGAACGTCCGAACAACACGTTAACGGCGTTGTATTCGTTGTTGCCCGGAGCAGGGCGGCAGGTGAGTCAGTGCCGCCACCATTGCGCGTGACCTAGCGTGGTCACCGAACAAATGTCCAAACCCCGGGGACAATTTGTATGTGCAAAAAGGTCGAACATACTCCCCCCTTGCAAGTTACCGCTTACTTGCAACAGAACAGTTCGAATAACTTTTGCTGAAGGAGTTGTAGTCGTTGAGCCGACGATCGGAGCTGATGAATGATTGAACGAAGTAGTCAGACGGAGCACTTGTCCGGAGCAGTTGAGCGGAGCAGCTTAGCGGTAGAGCAGATCGATGTTGAACGGAGCAGTTGAACGGATGAACGGAGCAGCTTAGCGGTAGAGCAGATCGATGTTGAACGGAGCAGTTGAACGGATGAACGGAGCAGTTTCATTAATCAGCGTGGTGGACTGGAGCGGAGTCGAACGGAGCAATTGGACAGATGAACGGATCTGTTGAGCGGAGCAGCTTGAGCGGATGAACGGATCAGTTTCATTAATCAGCGTGGTGGACTGGAGCGGAGTCGAACGGAGCAGTTGGACAGATGAACGGATCTGTTGAGCGGAGCAGCTTGAGTGTGATTGAGCAGCGCAGTGGAATTGAGCGGTTGAGCCGTTGAACGGAGCAGTCGAGCGAAGCAGCTCGAGTGGGTGAACGGAGCTGTTCAGCGAAGCAGCTTGAGCAGGTTAACGGAGCAGTTGAGCGGAACAGCTTGAACCGACGGAACGGAGCGGTAGCCAACAGTGATGAGCGGGATTTAACAAAGGGACAACATTGATCAATGACCATTACAATATCAATAGAACAATTAATAAAAAATAAATAAATTAGTAAAACATAACTAAATAAATATGTTTGAGCATAAACAAGGTAGAAAATATCATTAATAACATTATTATTTTTTAACAATACATACAATACATATATCAATACCTGAAAATCTTAATAATAAAGTCAACCACATAAATAATTATAATCAACCATCATAAGGGTTGATAAAAAGAATTAACAATAAAAATACAATTTTAGCAAAATAAAACGAGCAGTACTCACATCATGAATGAGCATGATAATATTCTCCATCACCCCGGTACCGGTGACAGAGCAGCCGACGGCAACAGATGTAGCAGGCGAAGTGGATAATATAATTAATAATAGCTAAATAAAGATAATAAAAATAATACATATATACAAGATGTGTACAAGGAAAGGAACACTATTTTTTACGGATCAGTCGGTGTTCTGTCCTGCACTAGCATCGCAGCTGACGGAACAGACGGGGTTTGGGTCCGCAACCCGATGCAATAGCGCATGATGTCGCCGTTTGCATATGGAGCATGATTCAGGACACTTAAATGACATGTGCCCCTCCCCGAGGCAGACCATGCAAAGGCGATAAGTACACACAGTGTTATAGCGTTCGTCGACGGACGCCGCTTTAAATGTTAAACAATCAGCTAGCCGGTGAGCACCAGAGCACAGCCGACATTTCAAAGCAGAAATCCTTGTTGTCGAAACGCAAGAAGCCTGTGAACTTCGCCGAGGTCCTTGAGAATTCGGTCTGATTGGTTGGGACGATCTTCCCGGAGCTTGTATCTCGGCATTTTCGAGAACTTGTTGTCGAGCCTTGACGAACTTTATGACGCTTTGAACCGACGGATATTCCTCAGTGTTCCCCGATTCAAAGAGACGTCTTGATGAAGTAGGCAAACACCTAGCAGCCAATGAAAACAGCATAAACGAAGCCAAGTTCGGAATCTGAAGCGATTCCAAAATAGCTAGATTATCGTCAAACATCGATAAAAAGGACTGCAGAGACGCCTGTGTTTCGGACGCAGCCACCGGAGCCGAAATCAATTCGTTCATAATTGAAGACGCCAACATGCGGGGCTTGTCGTATCGTTCGACCAAAGCGTCCCAGGCCAAGGTGAAAGAATCATTCGCCACCGTGAAACCTTTAATAACCTCCTGCGGATCTGCTTGAAGGCAACCTATCAAATAGTAGAACTTATGCGTATTGGAAATGGTCGGATCTGAAGCCACCAAAGATTGGAACCTATCCCGAAAGGCGGGCCAATGTTGACATTCACCGTCAAAGTACGGTAGAGGGATTTCGGGTAATCTTGCAGGAGCTAATGCCATTTGTGGATACGGAGGGGTGCAATCCCTGGACGCCTCGGTATTAGTGCCAGAGATGCCGACCGGAACCTCGTATGACATATGTTGCACAGTATCGACGCTCACAACCTGAGCTGGTTGCAAGACGTTACACTTGGCCTTAGTTTCGACTACCAACGCTCGAACTTCAGTCTCCAAATTCACTGAAAATTCGACCAACAACCCTAACTCCGAAAGAATATCCAACACACTATTGTTCTCTATTACAAAACTGGACCATAGCGCATCCAAGTCTTGGATAGCAACTACCAACTGAGACTGAACAGTCTCATCAGTTGTACTTTGGATAGCCAATTGATGTATCTGGCGAATTCTAGCCACTGTGCTATCTCTGCGTAGCAACGCACGATCCTTCGCTCGAACATCACGTCCAGCTTCAGCCATGATCAACGACACTAGATACTAACTACAAAGTAAAACTGAGCAGAATTAAATTTATTGTCGGTAGTCTATGTGTTACAAGTAATCTAGTGTACAGTGTAAACTAAAGGAACAAATCAAATAATAACAATAGAGCGACCAATGAGCATAATCAGTGAAAAAAATCAATCGAAGAATTAATATATATGAACATTGATAAAACAATAACCAACAATAGATTAAATAATCAGGACCCCATAATCCCGAATATTAAATCCTAAACGATAAACAATACCAGGTGATCAAGATCGAATCAAACAATGAATATAAAATATGAATGTTGATAAAATAAACACTAATAACAAAAAACAACTTAACAATCAGGACCCCATAATCCAGAAACTTAAGTCTGTAACAATAAATTAAAATAATAAAAGCCAGCAAGAGAGCATCTAGAATTCTGAATTTAAATTTAAAAACTTTTAATGTAAGCAGACTTCACAAAACAAAATATAATTATTGAACAATTTATGATGACTATGAGCAATTCAATAAAAAAATCAGACGATAAAGAAGACCTCAGTCGAACAACTCTAACATAGATAATACAACAAAAATAATACTAAATAATAATACAAAAGGATGATACACTACCTGACCACTGGCACGATCCACAGCATACACCTAAATATTATAATAAAAATAATTGTAACCCTAATTAACTTTTACACTGAAGGTGTTAACATTAATAAACAAATGTCACCAATGTGACAATAATATAATAAATTAGAACAAGTAACAACCCCAAATAAAAATGAATAAAATGTAATATATGAAATAGGAGTTACCTAGACCAGCAACTAGTGAACATAACCCTATTGCTAATAAATAATATTGCAAACAATGAATAATCTGATCACAGAAAGATATAATTATTCAACTAACTGAGTTACCTAAAATAATATTAATAAAAGACTGACTGTAAGAGCTACGATACTGAAAATATAACTTAGTGCTAAACTTAAGCCAGGGAGCACTGTATAACACAACAATAAAACTTATTATTAATTATTAGACTTGAACCAAAACTTATAAACTAAAGTTTATAAAAATATTAAAAGCATAATATAATATAATAACCAATAAACAAATTTGACGTTTATATAGGTGGTCTAACATTAATATAATGAATATAATTAAATATTATAGTATCCTAACGACTGAGCAGCTGTTTGATTTACAAATATGAGCTAAATGTAGAACCTCCAGGCTGAATACACTAAACTTAATCAAAATAAAATAATAACAACCTAATCAAATAATATAAACATATTAGCGACAGGAATAAGGATGGATAAATAAACGTACACACCTTACATCTACATATTAAAATTAATATCAGAACAAAAAAACTACTCACTAGTATCCTGAGTACCAAATGGAATGATGGAACAACCAAACCACGCTCTGCTACCAAATGTTTACGCCGACGGACCTTACTAAGGCGTACGCCGGTCGCTTAGTCCTCCGGACCGTAGTGAGGGGAATAAATTAATTTATAAACTACACAGATGTAAGTAAACTGAACAAATATATAATATATAACTAGAACAGCAGCTAGTGAGTAATACAATATAACAAATACAATATGCACGTATAAATGTGCATATAAAATATATAAATATATTAGGAGACGGGGATCACCGCTCTGAGCACCGGAGCTGGCTGTCGATGGATGGCTGATCTGCTGACGACTGGAACTGGGACCACGTGGATTGCACGTACCGCGGCGACGAATAATCCGCGATTACTGGAACGTAAGGTCATAAACCACGTAATATAAAATATAACGGCTCAGCAATGAATGAGACCGAAATAATAGCTGAGTTAAAGAGCTGAATTAACTCTTGGAGCGCGTTGAGCACGAACGCGCATACAACAAAAAAAACATGGCGATCACCACAAGACGGAGCAGCTGCTACACACGAAAAATGTACGAGTCGAGCGTGACAAAACGTACAAAAAAGGAATGACGAACGTCCGAACAACACGTTAACGGCGTTGTATTCGTTGTTGCCCGGAGCAGGGCGGCAGGTGAGTCAGTGCCGCCACCATTGCGCGTGACCTAGCGTGGTCACCGAACAAATGTCCAAACCCCGGGGACAATTTGTATGTGCAAAAAGGTCGAACAGTTGTGTTTTTTTACGTTGTTTATATTTCAAAAGTTTATAAGTTATTTTTCCAATTATTTAAATAATATTGACAGAGATTAAAGTTTTATGTTATATTTTCTAGTACTTTAAATTATTTTTTAATTTTCATTTAAAATTGTTTTTTTCTATGTCAAAAAAGTAATACATTTTTATTTTGAATTTTTGAATTTTAAATTGTTTTTATTTAAAAAAGTTTAAATAAAAAACAATAAATTGTTTTATAAGTAGTTACTTAGAAAAACTATTTACCAAAACTAAGAATGAATAAAAAAATAACTATGGTCAAAAATTAAAATTGTATACGTCAAAAGGTAGTATGTCCGTATTTTAGTTGCAAAAAAGAGTATGTGTAAATTTAAATTTCAAATTTATGGAAACCCGATGACCAACGATTTATATAGTTAATGAAAAAATAAAGTTTTTATTTTTTACCTATTTGTGAAAAAAAAATCAATGAATTTACTAAAATATTTAAAAAAATAAAGGTTTTTCGCTTATACTGAAAAAATTCATTGTTTGGACATACGACGTTATGCAACTGGACGACTCATTTGTGCTTTGTTAATGGTGTGCACGGTACCATGCTAGTTGATAAATAGATGTCGCTTTTAAAAGTATCTCTAGCATGGCAAATTGTTTTAAATTATCATAATTGTCAAAGATATTATATTTTTAATAATAATATTTATGTTTATTTATATTTTAAACAGAAAGACTGACTATTGTGGAAAATCAGTTCTTTGTAGAATTTCAACAAAGCATCAATAATCGCATGGTAATTGTTTAATTATTATCAATATTTGAACAAACATAATTGCTGTTTTGATTGCGGTTGAATAATGTCAACTGTATGTATTTATTTTTTTTAGATCAGAGATGGCACTTCTAGATCTGAAAGAGAAAATTCGACAAGGATTATTGCAGAATTTGTACAGCAACTAATCAGAGACGGTGATCTATTGATGTTTTTGAGGAGGACCGGTCACCGAAATGATGGCTATGTTCAACAACAAATTGGAGCCTATCCCTGAGTAAGTTGTAAATTTTCTACTTGTCCACTTACGAAAAATAAATAAGCTATGTCATAAATTGTACTTATTAGTGTAGGAGGTCTGTTATTGTTGGGTCTGGATCAATAAAACAGCCTATTTTTCATTTACCGATCTATACACACATCTTATCTTATATAACACATCTTACACATCATTACACCACGCAGCTCACTAGTATTTGCGTGGTGAACCTAACCACTGCTAGTTGAACTATAACACTATTACACATAAAACATACAGGTCGGTTGGTGTTTGATATGGTGCGTGTTAACATTTTATTGTTGGGATGCGCAGCGCTTACCATTGTCCCCATGAAACTGTTGAAGAAGTTAATAAATAAATAATATTTTATATAATAACCTTAAAATCAACTTACTACACATAATGTTATTTAAAATAAATGTATTACTTTTTATAGATTTTTCTGTAAAATTGTATAGCTTTTTCCATTATGGCAAAAGTTATAAAATTTTACAGAAAACATCAATGCGTTGAAGAAATCAAACAGTGAAGAAACTGAAAATTTCTCAAATATTTTTATTTCATTATCTGATGTTATGAATCGCAAATACCGCAGATATCCAGCGAAAGGCATCTGAAGCAGTAATAAAGATAAGTTTGTTCAACTATATTAATAAACAATAATTTTACTTGTTGCTTCCTAACATCACATTATTATATCTCACTATAGGTATCTTGTTAATTATGTTTTAGAGAAAACCATTTTTTGGCTCAATAATTGGGAAAACAATGTTATATGGGTTTTGTGTCGCTATGGATTCAACAAATTACTTATTGCAAACGTGTGGTTTTAAATGTGTCAACAAAACAATATGAACCAAAATTCTTTGAAGGTAAAATAACTTTTGAATAGTTAATATTCATATTATTAATGTTTATACTTTCAATTGTAGCAATCTTTCGGTACACTATGCCACTTATTGGTCCAAATGATCAACCTACATCCTTCTTGCAAGTTTACAAACTACTGCTGGTTTATTTAACAATAAAGACACCTCAGACAAGAAACTTCCAAATTCTTAAAATATTATGTTACAATGAGGATGAAACAAAGTATATTGGTACAAAACAAAAAAGCTGTAAACATCATCTAACTATTTAAGAACTTTATTTCTGTTGAATTATTTTATTTAGTAAAACGTTAATAAATTTTTCAAAAATATAATAGTTATTAAGAGAAAAATTGTATAATTAAGAAGATAACATACCTATTACATTGTTTTTAAAATATGATTTGGAAATTAAAAAATAATGTTATTTTTAGTAATATTAAAAGTGAATGGCCATAAAAAAAAACTGTGTTTAAGTATTTTTAGATAACAGTATGAATGCAAATCACATAGTTTTTGCTTCTGAAGGGCTTTATAACCCCTAACATTCTACAGGTAAACTAATACATAATATGGTATGAGGTGAGGTTTATAAATAAGAATCATTAAACTTTTAAACATGCAACATGCTCTGATACTTATATATATAAATTACTATATACCATGGCTGGTGGTAACCCCTAACGTTGTCGGTATAACAAACATTTCTATAAATGAGCCTAGTAATACATCAACGGCGGAGCGACGTGGGAACATAATTAAAATAATTTAATAAATCAAAAGCAGATCATCGCATGTACGCCTGTCACAATTACCACCCGGTAGAATATGAGTCATATTGCTCACGCACGGTATCGCGCGGATGACGCAATGCGTGGGCAGAAGCGGATGCACATGCAGGAGACCATCAGGGATCTGAAGGTACCGCGGGAGTCCCTGGACGATATATAAGAGGGCCCAGATTAGGCACATTTCAGACGTGATCCACCAGAGTTAGAGCGAACACCTTCACATCACCCAGATCAATAGTTTTGTCATTTGGACTTAGAATATTTTTCACAAGTTTAATTTATTTAATTTATTGGACTTAGAATAATTTTCAATAAAAAACACTTAGAATTATTTCAAGAGTCTTCATTTATTTTACGACAACCTATCCAATACGACATCATTCAACTGATTGTACGTGGCACGTTACAAACACATCAATGAAAAGTTACAAAACATGCTGTGGCCCATATGGATAGGCGGATAGCCAACTAAAATAATCAACATATTGATGAGAATTCTTGTTTCAATTATTCAATCTTTAAGCTGCGGTCACACGATGAGTGTAGACCGTGATAGTCGCTGTCGTGAAAGAATATGATAGTTTGCTTTCACTATCACTACCTGTTCACACGCATTGTTAACTTGTTTGATAGTAAAAAATAAAAACAAAAAAAATATGATATTATTGATCCGTTGTTCGTACTTTATAGTTTATACTTAGAAAATAATTAAAAAAACGTTATACTTTTTTTATAATATCTTTTTCATTGACTATTAATTTATTATTAAAATGTCTACCTCTACCGATGAACTAGAGCTTGCAATTGTGCGAGTTATTGAGGAACTCATAAAATTAAAGAGGGAAAATAGAAAAGTAGCCAAAAAGAAATTGTGGGTGAAAACTTGGATCCTAAGAAGGAATCAATTAGGAGCATCTAACACATTATTGAGAGAATTGGCACTTGAAGACCAACAAAGTTACTTTAACTTTTTGAGAATTAATGAATCCATGTTCAATATTTTATTACAAAAGGTAATTACTTATTATTGTACATCAATTTACAGTATAATCAATAATGTATTCTATTGTATATATCAGAAGTCCTAAAATTTTTATTAAAATCATCATATATATATATATATATATGAATTAATATAGTATATTATGAAAATTATATCAAAAATTTAGTTTTTAACTACCTACACTTCAAAATTCCATAAATCAGAATTTAGATGTATGTATAATTTAAATATAAACATGGTGTGAAGCTTAAAAAAATCATCCTATATACTAATTTATACGTGGATGATTATTACTAAAATAAGTTTAGGATCATTTGTATTTTTCATACCATTTAAAAAATTGAATAGCTTAATAATTTTACAGATTGAACCCAAAATACAAAAAAAAGACACAATGATGAGAACCGCACTACCTGCTAAATTAAAACTGGAATTGGCATTGAGGTATTTAGCAACAGGGGATTCATATAAAACATTACAGTATATGTACAGAGTGGGAAAGTCATCTATTTGTGAGTTCATACCAGAAGTTTTTGAAGCAATTTATGAAGCATTAAAAGTATATATTGAGGTATTAATAAAAAATAATAACTTATTGTTTAATAAAAACAGTTTTTAAACATTTTTTTTTTTTGTAGTTTTAACATAAATAACAACAAAATAGGTTTTCTAAATAAAAAAAAACCAACACTTTTTTATTCAGTACAGATTATACTTATACTTATATAATAAAATAAAATTTTCTCTGTTTCGTCTACCAGACTAAATAAACATAAATACAAATTTAACAAATCACTTAATTTTAAATCACATAAAGTTGTTATAGTACACGGCTATATTATTAGACTCAGATACATTGTTATCATCAGATGTTTGTGGCTCATCTTCTTCAAATTCAACTTCTTCAATTACATTATAATCATAATTATCATAGTTTGTCTTATTGTTTACAATTTTAGTCAAAAGTGCAGTAAAAGATGCTGATCTTGATATTTCGTCTAAACGAGCTTTAGTTAACAGACTTTGAATTTCCTCTTGTAACAAAATGGATTTTTCTAATGGTAATTTTTCTAATTGAGCTGCAACATGCTGTCCAAAAATAATAAATTCATTTGTCTTTGATTTTTGTTCGCAAACAAATTTTAGCGTATCAACTGCTTTATCTAATGATTGATCATAATGTTTATTAAATATTTGGCCACTTTGCTTTTTAGTGCGTTTTTTGGTTGTTGTAGTTGTTTGAATTATATTTTGTGTCATACTCTGTAAAGGTACATTATTCGAAGTATCACTATTATTCAAAACATCACTATTATTTATCACCAAAGTAGTGTTTTCAGGTTCTTGAGATTCGATTACCTAAAATAAATAATAAATATATATTAATAATAATAAAAAAAATAAAATATTTAATTTATTTAATTAATTTTTAAGGTTCCAGTTGAAGAAACAAAATGGAATGAAATTGTCAATGGTTTTGACAATCTTTGGAATTTTCCACAATGCACAGGTTATTTTTTTTCATCACATGGGCATATAAGTAACAAAGATAATAACATAATATTTATGTTATATGTTTATAGGTGCCATTGATGGAAAACATATTGTGATGGAATGCCCATCAAATTCAGGCTCAAATTACTATAATTATAAAGGCACTTTCAGCATAGTTTTATTGGCTTTAGTTGACCACAATTATAACTTTACCTGCATCGATATAGGGAGTTATGGAAGCAATTCAGATGCAGGAATTTTCGCAAAATCTGCTTTAAAAAAAGCATTAGAAGAAAATAAATTAAACATGCCACGTGAAAGTGTTATATTGGGAGATGAGGCCTTTCCTTTAGAAACTTATTTGATGAAACCTTTTTCAAGAAGAAAAATTTTATCAAAACGTGAAAAAATATTTGATTACAGACTTTGTCGCGCCAGGAGAATAGTAGAAAACGCTTTTGGTATATTTGCAAGTCGTTTTAGAATATTTAGACGACCAATTCCGTTGTCTCCGGTAAAAACAATCTTATTAGTTAAAGCTGCCTGCGCTCTACATAACTGGATAAGAAAAGTTGGTAATAGTTCAAACTTTATATCAGTTGATATTGAGGATACTGAAACAGGATGTCTTATAGAAGGTTCGTGGAGAAATGATCCTAAACCTTCAGGTTTATTGGATTTAACACCAATTCAGAGGAATCATGCAACAGATGCAAAACTTAAACGAAATTATTTAGCAGACTGTTTTGTTGGAGTAAGGGCAGTTGAATGGCAAAATAGAATGATTGAATAATCAATCATATATAATATTAAAAATGTATCAATTTTCCATATTAAAATATTTTTTTGTAACTTCTTATACACCTATCTTAAAATATTATTATATTTTTAAAATGAAGCTTACAAAATTTGTATCAGATTCTCTCTGTCCATCATTATTTTTTTTCAAAAAGCTGTCAGCAAGTGTAAACCAGCTTAATTTTGGTACATACACATCATGTTTACCAGATCCTGTACCCATAGATGATCTTACTTTAGCAGTCTCTTGATTATAAGTACATCTGAAATAAAACATAACATATTTGTACCTTGGGGGAAAAATTAAAATGTGAGATGTAATATTATTATTGGTATAATAAGAAACACATACCTTATACTCCTAATCTTTTGCCTCAGTAGTTTAATGTTAGGTAGTTTAGTAAAATCAAGCAGTGCTTCCTCAGCTGCATCACGTTTATGTCGCAGTTTATAATTCGGATCTTTTTTAAACCATAAACATGGATATCTTTGATATTCTTCTAAGAAGCTCATAATATCAAAATCTGCCATTCTGAATTCGATTAAAAAAAAACGAAAAAAGAGAAATCTAGTATCTATCTATCATGATCGTAATATAATCTCGTGATACTGTGATAGTGTGAATGTGATAGCATGTAGCAGATCACACGGTGAAAGTGCTATCACTATCACTCACATTCACTATCAACTATCGTGCATGTACGATAGTGCGAGAGTCGCTTTCGTGATAGTTTGATAGTCACTATCGATCGGTTCGAACGATGACACGATTTTGATAGCAGGTTTCACGATAGTAACTATCGCGTTTAACTATCATCGTGCGACCGCGGCTTTAGATATAAAAATTGAACTATTTATATATTTTTTTTATTAAGTATAATCAATTTGAACATTTTTGAGGTTTTGATAAATATTGTTAAATTTGAACTTAAGATATTTATAAAATATTATAAATAAACAACAAAAGTTTTTTTTTTTAAATTTGTAATCTGTGTCTTGGTTCTATTTCAAAAATATTAATGAACATAACAGCTAACAGACTTAATTAATATACAGGCTATCTGACCTTTTTGGAAAAATGAAGAAATGATCCTAGCGTAGAATCCCTCGGAGAACAAATCGACCTCTATGCAAAATGTTCGTTCGGCCATCGGTTTACTAAAATACTTTAAATACTTAAAAATTAAATCAAAAATATCAAAATTGATAATAATCATTTTTTCTTTATCATGAAATTAAAAACAATCAAAAATAAATTAATGTATTTTTGAAAATGTTTAATTTTTGTACGATATTTCTGAAACTCGGGAACTGGGTAGTTTGAAGGTCGGTGATCAAATTTGGCATCTTGTGTCGTCGAGACCTTAGAAGCCGTTTTCCCTGTATTTTGGGGCTTCAAAAGTTCAAAATTTACGTTTTTTTCGGTTTTTTTGGCATGGGCACTAAGATTTGGGCGCAACAAACCGTTTTTGTAATTGAATATCATAGAGGACTTTTCGCTGGATCAATAGGTTCCGAGATCGACGTTATGCGACTTTTGGTTCAGGAGTTATGATTTTTCATATGTTTATTGTACTTAGAAAATAACGGAGTAACGTGTTTTTTGGATTTTTAATTTTCGATTGATCACTATGAGACTCGAGATTATGGTATTTTGGCGTACGACAATTCAAAAAGAGTCTATGGTCGAAGTACCTACGACCATTATTTCACCCGTAATCTGAGAAGCAAAAAGTTGAATAACGCATTAAGTTATTTTTCGTATAAAGGTGCGATTCCTTAGAACGAGTCTCTAGACGCACGGCCAATGCGGCTGTCGCAGTGCGTCCGAGATTTTGGACGCGCGGCCGATCACGGATTTCTTCGGATTAAACGCAGCCGCAAGAGACGCACTGCTCATATTTTTCACACAAAATAAAATGTTATTTATTAGAGCCCTTCAGTAGTTTTTCCACGTTTCAACAGTCAACAGTGTATTGTTAATTATTAATTTTATAGTGTATAGTGAATATCTAAAATATTTTATACAGTGCAGTGTAGAATGTAGATATCATGTCAATTACTAATCTGCAGAAAAAGAAGACACTTATTAAACTTCTTCTTTTAGAAGAAATAGATGAAGAATTACTGAAATTTATGTTTAAAAAAAACCAAAATATCCATGATATGTTTCAAACTAGAAAATATGAAGGTTTTTTCAGTGTTTTAATTGAGAAACATTTTTTCCGTGACCAGAGAAAATTCAGAGAGTTTTTTAGACTCAGTTATGATCAATTCACATATGTTTTAAATCTAATAGAAGATGATATAAAATGTAATGCGTACAGCAGACAAAGAACCTATAACTCCGGCCGAAAAACCAGCATTAACATTATGGTAAATACCTAACACTTGTTTCAGGGATATGTGTTGATATTTGTAATGTTAATTATATTGTATTTACAATATGTAATTTAGTTAAACAGAATAATATAATTCATATTCACTTTTTTTTAATACTCTATCCTTGAAAAATTATAATTAAATTTCAATTGATTTTATAGATACTGCATTTATTTATTTACTTAAAAAACATAAGAACAAACATAAGAAACATTATATTATCAACTAGGTAATAGAATATACATTATAAATTTAAAAAAAAAAAAACATCTCACTTTGCACTTAACGAAAAACAAATAAAAAACTTCACCATTAAAAATATTTAAAAATAATTTACTTTTTATTTTAAATAGATAAAATATTATAATTAATTAATTGATAACTAAAATTATTTTAAATGTAATGATAAAAACTAATTTTAACATTTAAAAATCAAAATTGCTTAGTCTTGAGTTAACTGACTAATAAGCATTAGTTTGATTTTTAGTGTTATACTTTATAACCAAAAACATATTAAATATAAATCATACAAAATTAAAAAAACTGTTTAGATTTTATACATATATAATATTATGAGCTGATGACCTGACTTGTCACCCTTAATTATTAGTATCTTCATAATGTTATGTAAATGGTTGAGTCCAATTTACAGCTGAACTGTCTATATCAAATGAACTTGACGTAGAATTACTTTGCAATGAACTTGTGTATGAATGTAAAGACTGAATGTCTCGTGGACTTGAAATTACTGTTTGTGGAAATATGTAAGTAGAAGAAGAAGAAGAAGATTGACACTTTGGCTGAATATTTTGTACCTCTAATCATAGACGTAACTAGAAGCATTAAATTGAGTGGGCTAAAGCCCATAGCTTAAATTTTTAACATGGGGAATGGGTTATGGAACTACACCCTCACCCATAGGCCATAATAAACAAGAAAATATACTAAATTATGAATACCAAAATTTTCAATATAGAAGTAAAATTTAATATTCAATAGCAAAGTACATTTATTATAAAATAGTATTTTTATTATTATTATTATTATTATTATTATAACTGCATTTTTCTATCTTTTTGTGCAAATTGGTTAAGAATATCATCATTTTTAATTGTGTTTGATAATTCTCGCTCAATGTTAAGAATACTTAAATTTGTAAATCTGTTTTGTGCCATATTTGATCTTAAATAAGTATTAATTCTTCTCATTGAGGAGAACGATCGTTCACAAGAAGCAGAACCAATAGGAATAGACAATGCAACATGCAATAATTTGTAGATGTTTGGATATATGTCACATTTTACAACAGAATGAAGTATCTCTCCTTGAGTTAGAGCTTCACAATCCTTTTTTTTTGTTTTCCAAACAATTTTTGGCTACAGCAAGTTCACATTTTAGATCAGATTCTTCAATTTGTAACAGAGACTGAAACAAATATTTTTATGATAAAGAAACAAACACAAAGAAAACATTTAATTTTGCATGAATCACTTACTTTATAATGATTGACAAAACAGGAATCTTTTTCATAATGAAGATCTAAAAATGTGTCAACTGACTTAGCAAATTTTAGGCTTTCGGTAGAAAATCTTGTTTTTAATTTTATAATTATAGCATCAAGTACTGGGATATAAGCATTTAACATCCAATAATCTTTGACAGTTCTTACACCTTTAATTACATTTTGATCTTCTGCACCTGTTGTAGTTGTTACTACAAAATTACTTAAGGAGCTTGGTTCTCTTCTCTTTCTTTTTGAATCTAAAAGAAAATATTATTACATTTTTAATTTTAGTAAATAAAATAGTCAATAATAATTATTTTACAATACATATTACTTTCAATATCTTTATTGTTAGGTAAGATTAGATTGATAGTATGTTTTTTTGAAAATTCTTCAATAGATTCCCATAATTCTAAGAAGGATTCAGCATTTCGACTTTTTTCAAAAGTTTGAATAACTCCCTCAATAGTGTTAGCAGCTTGGCCTAAAGTTGCTGTTTTCATTTGCAGTTTATTACTCAAGATATTTATAATATTCAATACAAAATGCATTATATGTAAATGAACCACAAATTCTCCTTTTAAAAGAGTAGCTAAAATACCTAAAAAAAAAAAAAATTCCTTATAAATATATACTCTAAGTTAAACATTTTATCAGTACTAAAAATAATAAATTAGTTTACCCATAGCTGTAGTCACATTGCGGTCATTGTTTTCATTTATTTCTTGTCTTAAAATATTGACAATTGATGTGAAATTAACTATAACAGCTTTGCAATTTGTATGTCTACACACCCATCTGGTATCACTAATACTTGATAGTGTACTCTTGTTAATTTGTAAATTTTTTTGCATGTCTTGAAGTTTCTTATTCTTTGATGGTGTTGAAAAATGAACGTAAATAGCCTCCAACCCATTAAATACATGTTTAGCATACTGAAAATGTGTTTTATAAATTCATAAAATATAAATATAAATATAAATTTAATAATATAAAAAAAGTGTTAATACCTTCACATATTTACACATATCAACTACGACAAGGTTTAATCGATGTGCCATACAATGGATGTAAATAGCATTTGTATGGTGTTTTCTAAGTAAAGTTTGTACTCCCCCTTTACAACCAGACATGACATTTGCTCCGTCATAAGATTGAGCTATAATAGGAAGACTATCTAGTTTAAACATTTTTAAAAAGGATAAAATAGCATCTACAAGTGAAGTAGCATTCTGGTTTTCAGATACATTAATAAATCCCAAAAAACGTTCGTATACATTAAAATCAATAGCATATCTAATGCAAAGAGACATATGTTCTTGCTTGTGACACCTTAAAAATATAAATCAGCAAATACAATTAAAATGATAAATTATGGTTTAAGTAAGTTGATAATAAGTTTTATTACCTAGCTTCATCACACATAATTGAAAAATTACCAGCTTTCTTTACTTCTGCTCTAATCATGCTATGAACATTTTCAGCACAAATCTCAACTAGTTCATTTTGTACTAAGGGACTTGTATAGTTTATTTCTCTATTATATATTTGATGAAAGTCGGGAATGTATTTACTCATCATTTTACAAAGTTCAATATAATTTCCTAAAATACAATTCTATTCTAAACTATTTATACAAAAATATCAGTTCTAATAAAAATTTACCTTGGTTTAATGAATCTTTATCCTCAAAATTTCCACGGAATGCAATTCCTTGTTTTCCCAAATACAATACTATGTCAATGAGTGTTTTCAAATAACTTCTATTTTTTTCAACAAATTCTTTATGTTGATTTGATATTTGACACACAATACTACCAGTTTTTTTGCTAGCAATATATCCATTCATTTTGGAAATATTAATCAAATGTGATTTTGTGGCAGCATGTGACCTAAGCTTAGAGCATTTAGAATTTTTACCACCTAAGTGTCAATAAATAAAATAATAGGCATTAAGAACAATATTTATTTAATATTTTAATAATGTATAATTTATTACTCTTTTCCAATCAGTATATCCATTTTTAGTAAATACTTGATCTTTAGAATCACATCCAAATACTCTACAGCAATAACAAAAAACAGCATTTTTTTCAATACTATATTCAAGCCAGTTATACTCTTGGTAGTATTTTGAGTTAAATGATCTTTTTTGTTTACCAAACACTGACAAAGGATATGTCTGAAAAGTTATGAACATAATTCATAATTAACATTTATGTCAAGTAAATATTAGTTATTTTACATGTTGGTTATAAAGCTAATCAACAGTAAAAAAACTATAAATAAGAACATAAAATTAAAAAAAAAATTAAATAAGAAATATTACAAGAGTATTATTTAGACTTACTGACAAAATAGGTTGTGCAGGGCCTGTGTTCAAGTCACCTAAATCGGCTAAATCTTTTACTGAATTTGGTTCTATATATCCTGAGTCTTTAATTACGCTTTCATTTATTTCAACATGATTATTAGTATCATAAATATCAGGATCATCAGCTGAATCTGAATCATTTGTTTGAGGTAAAATTGACTTCAATTGTATCTAGTTAAGGATTTAATTGAGATGATTAAATAATATAGGTACCACTTAATATTTTTTCAATTGTAAATAAAAAAATTACCGTTTGCAAATTTGATTCCAAAAACTTTTTTTCTGGTTCTTGAGAGTGATTATCATTTATTTTACTAACAATACTATTGCTTTTATTTTTGGCATGTTGTTTATTATTATAAAATATACTAAACATGATGACCGTAAATTGATTTCGTAAATCAAACTAATTATAATGTAATTATAAAAACAATAAAATACACCAATTACACTTTTCAATCACTAAATGAATTATTAAATGAGATGGTAATACACTAATTATTATCACATATACACTTTAAATAGAGCATAGATGTAAAATGCAAATGAAAAAAGAAAAGAACACACTAACACGGTAATACAGACAGTACAGTACAAATAAGAAATATTGAAAAATCGTCTTAAATTGTTCAGAACAAGGAAAACCCGTCACATTTCTATTTATAAAATTATTTTACTTAAATCACTGGTAATAGTTGTAATAGTTGTATTACACCCGTCCTACTAGCTTTAACTGTTACACAACCTGCAGCCGTAACTTGTTCCACTCCATTATCACAATATTCGATATCTATTATCACTTTTTTCATATCACACATGATTGTATTCTATATTTCTATTCTTATTATTATTATGTTTATATTTTTTATGTAAACAAAAATGTATTATTTCAAGTATTTCAACAATTTTCTTGTTTTCAATTCATATTTCATATTAGGTGGGCTTGAGAGGCTAAAGGGTGGGCTAAGCCCACCCAAGCCCCCCCCCCCCTATTTACGTCTATGCCTCTAATTCACTGACAATACGAAAAACATCTGTTTTGGCTTTAATTTTCAATTCTGGAGTAAATTGTTTGACAGTTGCAGCTATGCTTTCAAAAAATATATCTATTGGATCTCTTTCATTTGTTTCATATAATTTCTCCAATAACCTATTACGCTCATCGCTTCTTTTATTTAAAGTATCTATAATAATTTCATTTTGTTTAAGTCGTTTCATTGTTAAGGATACTTTTGCTTTTTTAGCTATAACTTCAGTTAGCTCAGAAAAAGACGTGGATGGTAAATGTTCATAATCTGACTCGATCTGTGATGAAATAGAGTCATCTACTGGCGAATCATGTACTTGGCTACTTGTGTCATCATTTTGTGTTGCATTTTGATGTTCGTTTGATATCACATTTAATAATCCCCTAAACAAAAATAATACTAATAGTTGTTAAAGGTGTTTTATACTATTTATTATGAAACGTGATGTATGTAGGTATTAGATTTGAATTCAATGAAAACTTTTTGTATTAATTATATTATTATTATATTATGTGCTGTTAGTGTGTGTATATCTATTGTAACTATATTATAGTTATTGACAGTAATATGTTGGTAATGAATTTAACTATAATTATAACTAGAGAGCAGATAAAATAAAAATGTTGGACCCCCCATAAAAAATTCCTGGGTACGCCTCTGACCTAATCAATATGATTAAAAATTTTTTAATTTTATACTCTTTGTAATTTTCATATTACGATCTATATTAATTCTTGTACATATGTCTAGATTTTAATTTTTAAGTTATTTATAGATATTTGAAGTTTCCCGTTTTTTTAGTTTTTTATCATTTAAATGTCAATAAAATGTAATTATTGGGTCAAAAAACTTAAAAGTTTAATACAAGGTTCCCCATATTTTCATATAATAGCAGTTGGAAAATATTAAAAATACGAAGGCACGTTTTTTTTTATAAAAATTTAAAGTTGAAATTTTGACAAAATTTATTTAATTGAAAATTATTCTAATAATGAAATATTAATAGTTAATGTCAATAATGACTTATATTAATTCTTTATAATGTATATACCTACATAAACCTTCCATGAATGACCGAGTGTATCTGGTACATAATGAATCTGATTTAATTAATTTGGAATTTATTTTATAGTTGCTTTAATTTTTTTTTTTTAAATAATAACAATATAATTAATATAGTATAATCTATCCTAGACTGACAAACTGTCTCAGCTCAGAATCGTTTTTCGTATACAATGATATTATATCATTGAATTTAAAAATTATATAAATTAAATTTATTTATTAAATAAATACAAATAAACAATTATTACTGTCTTTCATAAGTCGTTGTATCCAAGAAAGATAAAACATCGGCAAGCATCCATTTCGATGGTTTATCTTTGGCTGCTGATCCAGTCCCCAATTTTCCGTTTCTTTTTTTTTTTATTATAAGTATCTTTTATACTTCTCCAACGTTTTTTACAGTCTTCGGCTATAATAATTTTTAAAGTAAAAACAAAATCATTGTTATAACCAGTTCGTACATGATATTACCACGAGTCACAATAATTACAAGCCAATAAAGATTATATTATCATATACCGTATTTTGAGGATACTTTGCACCAAATTTCTCGTTTTCTTAACTTAAAACATACACTGTCACTTTAATAATTATGATAACATTTTACTTGTTTCACGGTCCTCTAGTTACATATGCTAAGAATGATTATGTGTAAATAAAATTTGATCAAATTAAAAATGTATTTTTTATTTATTTATTTTTTATTTGGTGCAAAGTTAGGTATATGTGGTGTTGTGTAACTTTGCACCAATATCAAAAACTCCCCTAAACTCAGTTATAAACAAAACTGGTGCAATGTTAGATACACAGTTCCTAATCTATACTGTGTAAAAGACCAAAATGAACACAATTAAGAAAAAAAAGGCATTATTTAAATAACAAAACATTCATATTTTCATAATATGTTTTTTTTATTAATTGACATAAATGTATTTTTTCAACTTTATAAAATGTGAAAAATAAAAACTTAAAATATTAAACTTGTAATCTATAAAGGAACATACTCGTAAGTAGGTAGTTCATATCACTTTTTTTTATAAAACATAACAATAAAAATAAACTTAAACTTTTAATTAATTAGATACTTTCATGTTTCTATCACAGCTTGTATAGATTATTTTTAGATTCTGAACGAAGTGATGAATGTATTGATTTTACAATGATGTGTGTTTTTTTTTTGTTTTTTTTTTTTGTGTCTGTGTACAGCATAACTAGTCGAAATAATACTCCAATTTCAAACAATGGGGTGGTTTCAGATGTAAAAGTGAATATCCTTGGTGCATTATAGAGGTAAAAAGTTAACATTTTCCACAGTTTTCAAAAAAATCGAGAAAAACAAAAAAAAAATGACGGAAAAACGGCAATTTTTACGCAAAACCAGTTTTCGACCAAATCGATTTTTTTTTATGGTTGTAATTCAAAAACTAATCACTGAAAATACTTGAAATTTTCACCAAATGTTAATGTCAGTGGTATCCGTATATAGTTAAATTTTCAAAAAATTTTGACTTTTTTTGAGTTATTTATAGACCACTGAAATTTTCGATTTTTTTGAGAGTTTTTTTTTAAAGTGTCGATAAAAAATTTTTGGATGACCAAAAAGTTTTGAAAATTTAATACAAGGTTCCTTATGAGTTGTTTTTAATGTAGCTAAAAAAAATTAAAAATCGTTAGTCACAATTTTTTTTTATAAGCGTTTTTAGTTCAAATTTTTACGAAATCTGTCGAAAACGCGAAAATTTGCAAGTAATTTTGAAGTTGAAAAATCATAAAATTTTTTTCTTTTATAACTAAGTTTTGAAAATTTGGTACAAGGTTCTCCATACATTTTTCTTCAAATATCTGTAAAAAAAACTCTACCGGATTGAGACAACAAATTTTTATGAGTGTTTGAAATTTAAATTTTTACAAAACCGCGTTAAATAACAGTTTAACCTCAAACGATTTTTGATATTTGTTATTATTCAAAAAGTATAAGTCGTAGATACTTGAAAATTTTACCAGTTATTAAGATTCGCGTTTTCTTTACGTGATTTAAATTTCAAAATATTTTGACTTTTTTTGAGCTATTTATAGACAACTGAAATTTTCAATTTTTCTGAAAAAATATTTTTGAAGTGTCGATAAAATTTTTTTGGCCCTATCAAAATACTTGAAAATTTAATACAAAGTTCCTCATAAGTTATTATTATAGTGATTAAAAAATTAGAAGAATACATGGGCACAATTTTTTTTTATTAGCATTTGAAGTTCAAATATTGACAAAAATTCGTCAAAACCATGAATATTTGCAAATTATTTTGTAGGTATATTTCATAAAAATTTTTGTATAAGTAGCTAAGAGTTGAAAATTTAATACAAGGTTTTTCATAAGTTTAACTTACAATTATTATAAAAGAACTTAAATTTTGTTGTATTCAGGCCATTAAAACATAAACCACCTTTTTCACCAACCACTAGAAATTATATCCTAGGCTGACAAATCATCTTCGTTCAGAATCGTTTTTTGTATACAATGATAACTATCATTGGATTCAAATTTAACACTCCTATAATATATAATAATGATCCATACGGCACCTAATGTACAGCAGAGCGGTACTCACTTGCCCGCTTTTTTTTAATTTTACAGTTTTAAAATAAATGAAATAGGTTAACTTACATATCGTTTTTCAATATACCTATACATAATTTAAATAGTATTTTAAATAACAAAAGCAATAAAGGAATTAAAAAAAACAAACAATGAATTCATATCACTTTTTTTTTTTTTATAAAACTTAACAATAAAAATAAACTTAAACTTTTAATTAATTAGGTACTTTCATGTTTCTATCACAGCTTGTATAGATTATTTTTAATTCAACAGTCTTAAAATAAATGAAATAGGTTAACTTACCTATAATTTTTCAATATGTACATTAATTTAAATATTCTTTTAAATAACAAAAATAATTAAATAATTAAACAAAAAAAAAAACAACTGTCAACCATGGCATTTATTCAGAATAGGTTTCTAACTCTTTCACCTTAAAATAGCCCCTTCTAATTAATTTTGGAGTATTTATTTTCATAATAACATCTTGCCAGTCGTTTCACACGTTTTGGAGGGAATTCGACATACTGAAGTTAGAACCATTTCAAAAGACATTTAACAGTATCAGGAACAAAGTGATAACATTTATATTTTTCTATCATAAATTGTTAACGAGATATTTTGTTAAATTACTTTTTTTTTTTTTTTGGTGCAATGTTACCAGGTATGGTGCAAAGTATTCTCAAAATACGGTAACAGAAGTTTTCCCATAAACATTCGACATATTATTTTTCGTTATAATTTAGTTAAGTTATTTTTAATTCGCTTCTTTGGCCGGTTACTTCGTAAAATAATAATAATAAACACGTAAATACAACCTAAAAACATACATATTTAAAAGGATATTTACTAGTTTATCAACGTTTAAATTTAGAATCACAGTACTGAAATTGTATTATTAACATTTATAAATTATTTACTATACAAAATTGAAACAACATGGAAAATACAGGCTTGTCGAAAATACTAAATTCTATATTTAAAAAATATATATTTTAATAATAATGATAATAATTTCAATAATATTATTTTAGTTTTAATTTTAATAAATTTACTAAGCCAATTTAAATCATTAATATTTATTATTTTTTTAGGTTTATGGCAACTGAGGAGTCTTTGAGATCACTAGCGTTTTTATTTCGTATTTCACAAGGTTATATTTCTCGAATAATTCATCTTGTAGTAAAAAGTTTAAGTTTACGATTAACACCTCTACTAATTGCTACACCTACAAAACATAATTTAATTCATATTGGAGAAGAATTCTGGACAAAATGGAATTTCCCTAATTGCACCAGAGCAATCGATGGAAAACACATCAGAATATTTTGTCCAGGAAAATCAGGATCTTTATTTTTTAATTATAAAGATTTTTTCTCAGTTGTTCTATTGGCTATTGTTGATGCCAATTGTAAATTCATATTCGTTGACATCGGTGCATATGGTAAAGAAGGGGATAGTGGGATATTTACGAAATCTAGTTTATATAAGCAAATACAAACAGTAGAATATTTTCCTTGTGATGCTAAGCTCCCACTGCGAAAAATCATTACCATATGTTCATGTTGGCGATGAGGCTTTTCGCTTTGAAACTCATATGATGAGACCATATACTAGAGGTGAAGCCAAAAAATATTATAAGAAAACAATTTTTAATTATCGTTTATCGCGAGCACGAAGAACTTTGGTAAACGCTTTTGGGATTTAAAGTCAAGTATTTACACTCCTATAGCCTTAAAATGTGAAACAATTGATCACTTGGTATTATCAGCTTGTTGCCTACATAACCTTCTACGAAATAGATACATAGAATCTACAAATAATTATTACTATGAATTTGATAAAAACGAAGGTCCCTCTACAAAAAATATGATACCAATTGCTAGATCTGGAGGATTTGCTAACTATGAAGGATTTTTAGTCAGGGATGAATTCATAACATTTTTCTGCAGTACACAAGGGTCAGTTCCGTGGAAAGATCATGAAACTCAAAAAATAGATTAAAATTTATCATGTACCCTAAGTTTAGTATTTATTATATTATATTACTTGATATCATTAATTAATTATTTCTTTATGCTATAGACTATAGTGTAATTATATTATGAAAATGTATTTAAATAAACGTACTTACTACTTTTTTTTTTAAATTAATTGAAATTTCTTTCCATACTTTCTCTCTTATTTGAATATCTTTGTATGCTTGATGTTTTAAATCAAACAAGCAAGGGTGATTGCTGACCAACTCAACCAACATTACATCTTCTTCGTAAGAAAAAATTAATTTTGACGACATATTGTAGAAAAAAAAGCTATATTTAATTATAATTATTATTTAAATAATAATATATTTGCATATGCTGGCCGCGCGTCTCATGCGATCTGACTGCCTTCGAAGCGGTCATCGCAACGCGTCTATTGACGCATGCGTCTACGGCGGTCTAGGAAATCAGCTTATATTTAAAAATAAGTAAAGTAGTATCGGCGCGTCCAAAATTTCGGACGCACTGCGACAGCCGCATTGGCCGTGCATCTAGAGACGCGTCCTAAGGAATCGCACCTTAACCATACGTTTCCTTATGGTATACGTCTGTTTAATGTTTTAAGTAATAATTATTTTGAAATTTTTGTTTAAATGCTACTTAAACAACACGTTTTCGAAAAATCTAAATTATATAACTTACAAAGTACCCTACGGAAAACAATTTAATCTCTTATGATTTTCTTCCTATCTCTCACGGTTTTTTCGGGAAACAGCTGGAAAACGCAATTTTCCAAATTGCGAAATTATCAGTTTTCACGGTAAACTGATGGCCGAACGAACATTTTGCATAGAGGTCGATTTGTTCCCCGAGGGATTCTACACTAGGATCAGTTTTTCATTTTTCCAAAAAAACATTATTTAAAACTTTTATTTTTTAAAAGCCATTTGACGTATACGATGTTTTTAAAAAACCTAAATAACAAGTTTTCGAAAAATCTAAATTATAGAACTTACTAAGTATTCAATGGGGATCAATTTTATCCCTTATGATTAATATATATATTAAACAATTATTTTACAAATAATTAATTTGAATAATACAATATTTGTACAATAATTTTACAATAATTTTTTAAGTTGAAAATACATAAATTTGAGAAATGCATTAGGATATTTTGTATTTCAATGTTGGTACACCTGCTTTTGAGTTCGGCCCCGATGCATGCGTTTATTCCATGATAATTCCATGAAAATTATTCTGCCTGTTATCTCGGGGCCGAACTGTACTAGCCCCGCTCACTGCAATACAAAATACGGTGCGCCTAAAATATTTCCGATAGAGGACGATAAGGAATTTCATTTATAATAAATAATAATTAATAAGTGCAATAATATTATTTATAATTGTCGCCGACTGTCGTGTTCCGTCGCGAGCGGCTGCGTGTTGTTGTCCCGCGACCTGCAGCACAATACCTGTAACAATAAATGATGAACACCTTTTTTGAATTTTTGTTAATAAAATTGTAATTCGATTTATTATGTCGAAATTTATTAAATAGTACATTATTTTCTTTTATTGAATTATATCACTGAATGTTATTTGACATTTATAAAAAAACGTGTAACAAGGATAAAGTTTAATATTTGGTGTTTTACGATTTAACTCACAGTACAGCAGATAGCGTATTTGGCTGGTGAATTTTGCGGTGGCTAAGTAGATCTCGGAGGCGTATCGGCAGCACAATGGACGGCGGCTATGGCGGTCTCAGAGGCGTAATAACAGTATGGCACAATACTGAATACGGACGGCGGCAACGGCGGTCTCGACGGCGATTGGCAGCACAACGGACAGTTTTTGAAGGCGGCGCGATGTGGAATGTTACTCGTCTGTTTTAGTTTGAACCAAATGATTTGGTTCCTAAAACAGAGGAGTAAAATAAAATAAAAACAAAACGATGGTCGAACTGTTTCGGACGTCGGAGCGGCGGTTTCGAAGGCGGCGAATTGTAAACGGCGGTATTCACTTTACTGGGACCAGTCACCTGTCTGAACCATTAAATGATGGCTCCAGGCAGTGGCGTAACTGAGGGCCCGCAGACCCCGCGTTGCGGGGGGGCCCATGGTAATTTGGGGCCTTTGGTTATAGGGTTATAGGTATTTGAATTCTTTGATATAACAATATGTTAGGGGCCCATTCTTAACATTTTTATTTTTGCGGGGGAGCCCAAGTTTTTTTGTTACGCCACTGGCTCCAGAGTCCAGGTGGACCGTTTGTCGCCGGTAGAGTGAATTGGAACGAAACTATGTTGTTTTTCGGTTGTATACGGGGTATATTTGCAGGCGGTTTTGGCATCCTCCGGGTTATAGTAATCGTCGATGACGATTGCGGTTTTTTGTGGTATCTGATGGTACAGTTTTTGCAGAGCACGCTGTAATTATGGTAGTACATAATTAAGATGATGCTGAATGTATCTGCACCATCAGATTACCGGCATACGGTATTTTTGATCACTTAATACCGCGGGTACGACGCAAGCCAAAGCACGACGCGGCGTTCACGCTATCTAGTGTGGGCGCTTGGCACCTACTATTGGGCACCGCACAGAAATTAATACCCGTATGGTCGACTAGCGGCTCGTCGGTGCGTGGTTGCAGCGCCCGGAAATCGGATTAATTACGATTTTAGGCACCGTACGTGCTATTTATTCGATTGTGCGCGCTATTGTTCGAATGGTAAAAATGGTCTCGTTACATACCTAAACTGGTTTTCTAATTTTTTTATTTTATATTTTTATATTTTTTAATATTTTATTGTAATATTATTTTATTGGTTTTATTATAAATTATAATCGTGTTCATAGTTGAATTGTCAATACTTACTTAGTTACTTATGATAAGTTTCAAAATCTATTAAAAATAAATATTTTTAATATTGTTTTCATTTACTTACATTATGTTTGATATTTTCTTTTTAGACTTTAATGATTACCATAAAAAAAATAATTTTTTTTTTACATTTAAATAATTACAATAATTGTTTTATGAAGACTACGTTCATTCAGTTCATTGTTAATAGGTATTTAGTTAATAATTATATCTTATCTGACGATAACAGCAATCTTACCTTACCGATTTCTGTAAAATAATATTGTGGGATAGTATTTTATTATTTATTTACACTCGTTTAAATCACAAAATATAGTACATTTAATCTAATCATTTAACATTGTTCTGCGAGTTAGAGCCTGTAATGAGTTAGGTACATTAAATTATTTCTATAGGCATAGTAACAAAAACAATTTACAATATTTATTAATAAAAAAAAAAAAAATAATCCAATAAGCTGTCAATAAAACTGATTAAAATACAAAAAGTACAAATAAAATATTTATATAAACCAAAATGTACCTCCATATAAAAATTGGTCCAAAAAAATACATAATATATTATGTGGCCATAAAAAAACAAATGAGTAAAATATCTTCATGTATGTTCTAAAATTCTTAATTTTGGTAGTTTTTTTATTACAGTATGAATAATTAGTAGTGTTTTCTTCCGCTTTCATCCATTTACATGCTTTA